>NW_026783490.1:0-111000 GCF_949774975.1 Lagenorhynchus albirostris
GGGAAGGGTTAGGGTTAGGGTTCGGGCTAGGGTTAGGGTTAGGGGACGGGGACGGTTTAGGGACCAGGCGAGTGTCCGACAACGCTTTAGGGGGAGCGTGCGTGTGAGGGCGCGGGTTAGTGTTAGCGTACGGTTTAGGATTAGGGGACGGGTGAGGGTCAGGCTTTGGGGAAGGGTTAGGGTTAGGGTTCGGGCTAGGGTTAGGGTTAGGGGACGGGGACGGTTTAGGGTCCAGGTGAGGGTCCGACAACGCTTTAGGGGGAGCGTGCGTGTGAGGGCGCGGGTTAGTGTGAGCGTACGGGTTAGGATTATGGGACGGGTGAGGGTCAGGCTTCGGGGAAGGGTTAGGGTTAGGGTTCGGGCTAGGGTTAGGGTTAGGGGACGGGGACGGTTTAGGGACCAGGTGAGGGTCCGACAACGCTTTAGGGGGAGCGTGCGTGTGAGGGCGCGGGTTAGTGTTGGCGTACGGGTTAGGATTAGGGGACGGGTGAGGGTTAGGCTTCGGGGAAGGGTTAGGGTTAGGGTTCGGGCTAGGGTTAGGGTTATGGGACGGGGACGGTTTAGGGTCAAGGTGAGGGTCCGACAACGCTTTAGGGGGAGCGTGCGTGTGAGGGTGCGGGTTAGTGTTAGCGTACGGTTTAGGATTAGGGGACGGGTGAGGGTCAGGCTTCGGGGAAGGGTTAGGGTTAGGGTTCGGGCTAGGGTTAGGGTTAGGGGACGGGGACGGTTTAGGGTACAGGTGAGGGTCCGACAACGCTTTAGGGGGAGCGTGCGTGTGAGGGCGCGGGTTAATTTTACCTTACGGGTTAGGATTAGGGGACGGGTGAGGGTCAGGCTTCGGGGAAGGGTTAGGGTTAGGGTTCGGGCTAGGGTTAGTGTTAGGGGACGGGGACGGTTTAGGGTCAAGGTGAGGGTCTGAAAACGCTTTAGGGGGAGCGTGCGTGTGAGGGCGCGGGTTAGTGTTAGCCTACGGGTTAGGATTAGGGGACGGGTGAGGGTCAGGCTTCGCGGAAGGGTTAGGGTTAGGGTTCGGGCTAGGGTAAGTGTTAGGGGACGGGGACGGTTTAGGGTCCAGCTGAGGGTCCGACAACGTTTTAGGGGGAGCGTGCGTGTGAGGGCGCGGGTTAGTGTTGGCGTACGGGTTAGGATTAGGGGACGGGTGAGGGTCAGGCTTCGGGGAAGGGTTAGGGTTAGGGTTCGGGCTAGGGTTAGGGTTAGGGGACGGGGACAGTTTAGGGTCCAGGTGAGGGTCCGACAACGCTTTAGGGGGAGCGTGCGTGTGAGGGCGTGGGTTAGTGTTAGCGTACGGTTTAGGATTAGGGGACGGGTGAGTGTCAGGCTTCGGGGAAGGGTTAGGGTTAGGGTTCGGGCTAGGGTTAGGGTTAGGGGACGGGGACGGTTTAGGGTCCAGGTGAGGGTCCGACAACGCTTTAGGGGGAGCGTGCATGTGAGGGCGCGGGTTAGTGATAGCGTATGGGTTAGGGTTAGGGGACGGTTGAGGGTCAGGCTTCGGGGAAGTGTTAGGTTTAGGGTTCGGGCTAGGGTTAGGGTTAGGGGACGGGGAAGGTTTAGGGTCCAGGTGAGGGTCCGACAACACTTTAGGGGGAGCGTGTGTGTGAGGGCGCGGGTTAGTGTTAGCGTACGTGTTAGGATTAGGGGACGGGTGAGGGTCAGGCTTCGGGGAAGGGTTAGGGTTAGGGTTCGGTCTAGGGTTAGGGTTAGGGGACGGGGACGGTTTAGGGTCCAGGTGAGGGTCCGACAACCCTTTAGGGGGAGCGTGCGTGTGAGGGCGCGGGTTAGTGTGAGCCTACGGGTTAGGATTAGGGGACGGGTGAGGGTCAGGCTTCGGGGAAGTGTTAGGGTTAGGGTTCGGGCTAGGGTTAGGGTTAGGGGACGGGGACGGTTTAGGGTCCAGGTGAGGGTCCGACAACGCTTTAGGGGGAGCGTGCGTGTGAGGGCGTGGGTTAGTGTTAGCGTACTGTTTACGATTAGGGGACGGGTGAGTGTCAGGCTTCGGGGAAGGGTTAGGGTTAGGGTTCGGGCTAGGGTTAGGGTTAGGGGACGGGGACTGTTTAGGGTCCAGTTGAGGGTCCGACAACGCTTTAGGGGGAGCGTGCATGTGAGGGCGCGGGTTAGTGATAGCGTATGGGTTAGGGTTAGGGGACGGTTGAGGGTCAGGCTTCGGGGAAGTGTTAGGTTTAGGGTTCGGGCTAGGGATAGGGTTAGGGGACGGGGAAGGTTTAGGGTCCAGGTGAGGGTCCGACAACGCTTTAGGGGGAGCGTGTGTGTGAGGGCGCGGGTTAGTGTTAGCGTACGTGTTAGGATTAGGGGACGGGTGAGGGTCAGGCTTCGGGGAAGGGTTAGGGTTAGGGTTCGGGCTAGGGTTAGGGTTAGGGGACGGGGACGGTTTAGGGTCCAGGTGAGGGTCCGACAACGCTTTAGGGGGAGCGTGCGTGTGAGGGCGCGGGTTAATTTTACCTTACGGGTTAGGATTAGGGGACGGGTGAGGGTCAGGCTTCGGGGAAGGGTTAGGGTTAGGGTTCGGGCTAGGGTTAGTGTTAGGGGACGGGGACGGTTTAGGGTCAAGGTGAGGGTCTGAAAACGCTTTAGGGGGAGCGTGCGTGTGAGGGCGCGGGTTAGTGTTAGCCTACGGGTTAGGATTAGGGGACGGGTGAGGGTCAGGCTTCGCGGAAGGGTTAGAGTTAGGGTTCGGGCTAGGGTAAGGGTTAGGGGACGGGGACGGTTTAGGGTCCAGCTGAGGGTCCGACAACGTTTTAGGGGGAGCGTGCGTGTGAGGGCGCGGGTTAGTGTTGGCGTACGGGTTAGGATTAGGGGACGGGTGAGTGTCAGGCTTCGGGGAAGGGTTAGGGTTAGGGTTCGGGCTAGGGTTAGGGTTAGGGGACGGGGACGGTTTAGGGTCCAGGTGAGGGTCCGACAACGCTTTAGGGGGAGCGTGCATGTGAGGGCGCGGGTTAGTGATAGCGTATGGGTTAGGGTTAGGGGACGGTTGAGGGTCAGGCTTCGGGGAAGTGTTAGGTTTAGGGTTCGGGCTAGGGTTAGGGTTAGGGGACGGGGAAGGTTTAGGGTCCAGGTGAGGGTCCGACAACGCTTTAGGGGGAGCGTGTGTGTGAGGGCGCGGGTTAGTGTTAGCGTACGTGTTAGGATTAGGGGACGGGTGAGGGTCAGGCTTCGGGGAAGGGTTAGGGTTAGGGTTCGGGCTAGGGTTAGGGTTAGGGGACGGGGACGGTTTAGGGTCCAGGTGAGGGTCCGACAACCCTTTAGGGGGAGCGTGCGTGTGAGGGCGCGGGTTAGTGTGAGCCTACGGGTTAGGATTAGGGGACGGGTGAGGGTCAGGCTTCGGGGAAGTGTTAGGGTTAGGGTTCGGGCTAGGGTTAGGGTTAGGGGACGGGGACGGTTTAGGGTCCAGGTGAGGGTCCGACAACGCTTTAGGGGGAGCGTGCGTGTGAGGGCGTGGGTTAGTGTTAGCGTACTGTTTACGATTAGGGGACGGGTGAGTGTCAGGCTTCGGGGAAGGGTTAGGGTTAGGGTTCGGGCTAGGGTTAGGGTTAGGGGACGGGGACTGTTTAGGGTCCAGTTGAGGGTCCGACAACGCTTTAGGGGGAGCGTGCATGTGAGGGCGCGGGTTAGTGATAGCGTATGGGTTAGGGTTAGGGGACGGTTGAGGGTCAGGCTTCGGGGAAGTGTTAGGTTTAGGGTTCGGGCTAGGGATAGGGTTAGGGGACGGGGAAGGTTTAGGGTCCAGGTGAGGGTCCGACAACGCTTTAGGGGGAGCGTGTGTGTGAGGGCGCGGGTTAGTGTTAGCGTACGTGTTAGGATTAGGGGACGGGTGAGGGTCAGGCTTCGGGGAAGGGTTAGGGTTAGGGTTCGGGCTAGGGTTAGGGTTAGGGGACGGGGACGGTTTAGGGTCCAGGTGAGGGTCCGACAACGCTTTAAGGGGAGCGTTCGTGTGAGGGCGCGGGTTAGTGTTAGCGTACGTGTTAGGATTAGGGGACGGGTGAGGGTCAGGCTTCGGGGGAGGTTTAGGGTTAGGGTTCGGGCTAGGGTTAGGGTTAGGGGACGGGGACGGTTTAAGGTCCAGGTGAGGGTCCGACAACGCTTCGGGGGAGCGTGCGTGTGAGGGCGCGGGTTACTGTTAGCGTACGGGTTAGGATTAGGGGACGGGTGAGGGTCAGGCTTCGGGGAATGGTTAGGATTAGTGTTCGGGCTAGGGTTAGGGTTAGGGGACGGGGACGGTTTAGGGTCCAGGTGAGGGTCCGACAACGCTTTAGGGGGAGCGTGCGTGTGAGGGCGCGGGTTAGTGTGAGCGTACGTGTTAGGATTAGGGGACGGGTGAGGGTCAGGCTTCGGGGAAGGGTTAGGGTTAGGGTTAGGTTTTCGGGCTAGGGTTAGGGTTAGGGGACAGGGACGGTTTAGGGTCCAGGTGAGGGTCCGACAAGGCTTTAGGGGGAATGTGCGTGTGAGGGCGTTGGTTAGTGTGAGCCTACAGTTTAGGATTAGGGGACGGGTGAGGGTCAGGCTTCGGGGAAGGGTTAGGGTTAGGGTTCGGGCTAGGGTTAGGGTTAGGGGACGGGGACGGTTTAGGGTCCAGGTGAGTGTCCTACAACGCTTTAGGGGGAGCGTGCGTGTGAGGGCGCGGGTTAGAGTTGGCGTACGGTTTAGGATTAGGGGACGGGTGAGGGTCAGGCTTCGGGGAAGGGTTAGGGTTAGGGTTCGGGCTAGGTTTAGGGTTAGGGGACGGGGACGGTTTAGGGTCCAGGTGAGGGTCCGACAACGCTTCAGGGGGAGCGTGCGTGTGAGGGCGCGGGTTAGTGTGAGCGTACGGGTTAGGATTAGGGGACGGGTGAGGGTCAGGCTTCGGGGAAGGGTTAGGGTTATGGTTCGGGCTAGGGTTAGGGTTAGGGGACGGGGACGGTTTAGGGTCCAGGTGAGGGTCCGACAACGCTTTAGGGGGAGCGTGCGTGTGAGGGCGTGGGTTAGTGTTAGCGTACGGGTTAGGATTAGGGGACGGGTGAGTGTCAGGCTTCGGGGAAGGGTTAGGGTTAGGGTTCGGGCTAGGGTTAGGGTTAGGGGACGGGCACGGTTTAGGGTCCAGGTGAGGGTTCGACAACCCTTTAGGGGGAGCGTGCGTGTGAGGGCGCGGGTTAGTGTGAGCCTACGGGTTAAGATTAGGGGACGGGTGAGGGTCAGGCTTCGGGGAAGGGTTAGGGTTAGGGTTCGGGCTAGGGTTAGGTTAGGGGACGGGGACGGTTTAGGGTCCAGGTGAGGGTCCGACAACGCTTTAGGGGGAGCGTGCGTGTGAGGGCGCGGGTTAGTGTGAGCCTAAGGGTTAGGATTAGGAGACGGGTGAGGGTCAGGCTTCGGGGAAGGGTTAGGGTTAGGGTTCGGGCTAGGGTTAGGGTTAGGGGACGGGGACGGTTTAGGGTCCAGGTGAGGGTCCGACAACGCTTTAGGGGGAGCGTGCGTGTGAGGGCGCGGGTTAGTGTTAGCGTACGTGTTAGGATTAGGGGACGGGTGAGGGTCAGGCTTCGGGGAAGGGTTAGGGTTAGGGTTCGGGTTAGGGTTAGGGTTAGGGGACGGGGACGGTTTAGGGTCCAGGTGAGGGTCCGACAACGCTTTAGGGGGAGCGTGCGTGTGAGGGCGCGGGTTAGTGTGAGCCTACGTGTTAGGATTAGGGGACGGGTGAGGGTCAGGCTACGGGGAAGGGTTAGGGTTAGGGTTCGGCCTAGGGTTAGGGTTAGGGGACGGGGACGGTTTAGGGTCCAGGTGAGGGTCCGACAACGCTTTAGGGGGAGCGTGCGTGTGAGGGCGCGGGTTAGTGTGAGCGTACGGGTTAGGATTAGGGGACGGGTGAGGGTCAGGCTTCGGCGAAGGGTTAGGGTTAGGGTTCGGGCTAGGGTTAGGGTTAGGGGACGGGGACGGTTTAGGGTCCAAGTGAGGGTCCGACAACGCTTTAGGGGGAGCGTGCGTGTGAGGGCGCGGGTTAGTGTGAGCGTACGGGTTAGGATTATGGGACGGGTGAGGGTCAGGCTTTGGGGAAGGGTTAGGGTTAGGTTTCGGGCTAGGGTTAGGGTTAGGGGACGGGGACGGTTTAGGGTCCAGGTGAGGGTCCGACAACGCTTTAGGGGGAGCGTGCGTGTGAGGGCGCGGGTTAGTGTTAGCGTACGGGTTAGGATTAGGTGACGGGTGAGGGTCAGGCTTCGCGGAAGGGTTAGGGTTAGGGTTCGGGCTAGGGTAAGGGTTAGGGGACGGGGACGGTTTAGGGTCCAGCTGAGGGTCCGACAACGTTTTAGGGGGAGCGTGCGTGTGAGGGCGCGGGTTAGTGTTGGCGTACGGGTTAGGATTAGGGGACGGGTGAGGGTCAGGCTTCGGGGAAGGGTTAGGGTTAGGGTTCGGGCTAGAGTTAGGGTTAGGGGACGGGGACGGTTTAGGGTCCAGGTGAGGGTCCGACAACGCTTTAGGGGGAGCGTGCGTGTGAGGGCGTGGGTTAGTGTTAGCGTACGGTTTAGGATTAGGGGACGGGTGAGTGTCAGGCTTCGGGGAAGGGTTAGGGTTAGGGTTCGGGCTAGGGTTAGGGTTAGGGGACGGGGACGGTTTAGGGTCCAGGTGAGGGTCCGACAACGCTTTAGGGGGAGCGTGCATGTGAGGGCGCGGGTTAGTGATAGCGTATGGGTTAGGGTTAGGGGACGGTTGAGGGTCAGGCTTCGGGGAAGTGTTAGGTTTAGGGTTCGGGCTAGGGTTAGGGTTAGGGGACGGGGAAGGTTTAGGGTCCAGGTGAGGGTCCGACAACGCTTTAGGGGGAGCGTGTGTGTGAGGGCGCGGGTTAGTGTTAGCGTACGTGTTAGGATTAGGGGACGGGTGAGGGTCAGGCTTCGGGGAAGGGTTAGGGTTAGGGTTCGGGCTAGGGTTAGGGTTAGGGGACGGGGACGGTTTAGGGTCCAGGTGAGGGTCCGACAACCCTTTAGGGGGAGCGTGCATGTGAGGGCGCGGGTTAGTGTGAGCCTACGGGTTAGGATTAGCGGACGGGTGAGGGTCAGGCTTCGGGGAAGTGTTAGGGTTAGGGTTCGGGCTAGGGTTAGGGTTAGGGGACGGGGACGGTTTAGGGTCCAGGTGAGGGTCCGACAACGCTTTAGGGGGAGCGTGCGTGTGAGGGCGTGGGTTAGTGTTAGCGTACGGTTTACGATTAGGGGACGGGTGAGTGTCAGGCTTCGGGGAAGGGTTAGGGTTAGGGTTAGGTTTTCGGGCTAGGGTTAGGGTTAGGGGACAGGGACGGTTTAGGGTCCAGGTGAGGGTCCGACAAGGCTTTAGGGGGAATGTGCGTGTGAGGGCGTTGGTTAGTGTGAGCCTACAGTTTAGGATTAGGGGACGGGTGAGGGTCAGGCTTCGGGGAAGGGTTAGGGTTAGGGTTCGGGCTAGGGTTAGGGTTAGGGGACGGGGACGGTTTAGGGTCCAGGTGAGTGTCCTACAACGCTTTAGGGGGAGCGTGCGTGTGAGGGCGCGGGTTAGAGTTGGCGTACGGTTTAGGATTAGGGGACGGGTGAGGGTCAGGCTTCGGGGAAGGGTTAGGGTTAGGGTTCGGGCTAGGTTTAGGGTTAGGGGACGGGGACGGTTTAGGGTCCAGGTGAGGGTCCGACAACGCTTCAGGGGGAGCGTGCGTGTGAGGGCGCGGGTTAGTGTGAGCGTACGGGTTAGGATTAGGGGACGGGTGAGGGTCAGGCTTCGGGGAAGGGTTAGGGTTATGGTTCGGGCTAGGGTTAGGGTTAGGGGACGGGGACGGTTTAGGGTCCAGGTGAGGGTCCGACAACGCTTTAGGGGGAGCGTGCGTGTGAGGGCGTGGGTTAGTGTTAGCGTACGGGTTAGGATTAGGGGACGGGTGAGTGTCAGGCTTCGGGGAAGGGTTAGGGTTAGGGTTCGGGCTAGGGTTAGGGTTAGGGGACGGGCACGGTTTAGGGTCCAGGTGAGGGTTCGACAACCCTTTAGGGGGAGCGTGCGTGTGAGGGCGCGGGTTAGTGTGAGCCTACGGGTTAAGATTAGGGGACGGGTGAGGGTCAGGCTTCGGGGAAGGGTTAGGGTTAGGGTTCGGGCTAGGGTTAGGTTAGGGGACGGGGACGGTTTAGGGTCCAGGTGAGGGTCCGACAACGCTTTAGGGGGAGCGTGCGTGTGAGGGCGCGGGTTAGTGTGAGCCTAAGGGTTAGGATTAGGAGACGGGTGAGGGTCAGGCTTCGGGGAAGGGTTAGGGTTAGGGTTCGGGCTAGGGTTAGGGTTAGGGGACGGGGACGGTTTAGGGTCCAGGTGAGGGTCCGACAACGCTTTAGGGGGAGCGTGCGTGTGAGGGCGCGGGTTAGTGTTAGCGTACGTGTTAGGATTAGGGGACGGGTGAGGGTCAGGCTTCGGGGAAGGGTTAGGGTTAGGGTTCGGGTTAGGGTTAGGGTTAGGGGACGGGGACGGTTTAGGGTCCAGGTGAGGGTCCGACAACGCTTTAGGGGGAGCGTGCGTGTGAGGGCACGGGTTAGTGTGAGCCTACGGGTTAGGATTAGGGGACGGGTGAGGGTCAGGCTACGGGGAAGGGTTAGGGTTAGGGTTCGGCCTAGGGTTAGGGTTAGGGGACGGGGACGGTTTAGGGTCCAGGTGAGGGTCCGACAACGCTTTAGGGGGAGCGTGCGTGTGAGGGCGCGGGTTAGTGTGAGCGTACGGGTTAGGATTAGGGGACGGGTGAGGGTCAGGCTTCGGCGAAGGGTTAGGGTTAGGGTTCGGGCTAGGGTTAGGGTTAGGGGACGGGGACGGTTTAGGGTCCAGGTGAGGGTCCGACAACGCTTTAGGGGGAGCGTGCGTGTGAGGGCGTGGGTTAGTGTTAGCGTACGGGTTAGGATTATGGGACGGGTGAGGGTCAGGCTTTGGGGAAGGGTTAGGGTTAGGTTTCGGGCTAGGGTTAGGGTTAGGGGACGGGGACGGTTTAGGGTCCAGGTGAGGGTCCGACAACGCTTTAGGGGGAGCGTGCGTGTGAGGGCGCAGGTTAGTGTTAGCGTACGGGTTAGGATTAGGGGACGGGTGAGGGTCAGGCTTCGCGGAAGGGTTAGGGTTAGGGTTCGGGCTAGGGTAAGGGTTAGGGGACGGGGACGGTTTAGGGTCCAGCTGAGGGTCCGACAACGTTTTAGGGGGAGCGTGCGTGTGAGGGCGCGGGTTAGTGTTGGCGTACGGGTTAGGATTAGGGGACGGGTGAGGGTCAGGCTTCGGGGAAGGGTTAGGGTTAGGGTTCGGGCTAGGGTTAGGGTTAGGGGACGGGGACGGTTTAGGGTCCAGGTGAGGGTCCGACAACGCTTTAGGGGGAGCGTGCGTGTGAGGGCGTGGGTTAGTGTTAGCGTACGGTTTAGGATTAGGGGACGGGTGAGTGTCAGGCTTCGGGGAAGGGTTAGGGTTAGGGTTCGGGCTAGGGTTAGGGTTAGGGGACGGGGACGGTTTAGGGTCCAGGTGAGGGTCCGACAACGCTTTAGGGGGAGCGTGCATGTGAGGGCGCGGGTTAGTGATAGCGTATGGGTTAGGGTTAGGGGACGGTTGAGGGTCAGGCTTCGGGGAAGTGTTAGGTTTAGGGTTCGGGCTAGGGTTAGGGTTAGGGGACGGGGAAGGTTTAGGGTCCAGGTGAGGGTCCGACAACGCTTTAGGGGGAGCGTGTGTGTGAGGGCGCGGGTTAGTGTTAGCGTACGTGTTAGGATTAGGGGACGGGTGAGGGTCAGGCTTCGGGGAAGGGTTAGGGTTAGGGTTCGGGCTAGGGTTAGGGTTAGGGGACGGGGACGGTTTAGGGTCCAGGTGAGGGTCCGACAACCCTTTAGGGGGAGCGTGCATGTGAGGGCGCGGGTTAGTGTGAGCCTACGGGTTAGGATTAGCGGACGGGTGAGGGTCAGGCTTCGGGGAAGTGTTAGGGTTAGGGTTCGGGCTAGGGTTAGGGTTAGGGGACGGGGACGGTTTAGGGTCCAGGTGAGGGTCCGACAACGCTTTAGGGGGAGCGTGCGTGTGAGGGCGTGGGTTAGTGTTAGCGTACGGTTTACGATTAGGGGACGGGTGAGTGTCAGGCTTCGGGGAAGGGTTAGGGTTAGGGTTCGGGCTAGGGTTAGGGTTAGGGAACGGGGACTGTTTAGGGTCCAGTTGAGGGTCCGACAACGCTTTAGGGGGAGCGTGCATGTGAGGGCGCGGGTTAGTGATAGCGTATGTGTTAGGGTTAGGGGACGGTTGAGGGTCAGGCTTCGGGGAAGTGTTAGGTTTAGGGTTCGGGCTAGGGTTAGGGTTAGGGGACGGGGAAGGTTTAGGGTCCAGGTGAGGGTCCGACAACGCTTTAGGGGGAGCGTGTGTGTGAGGGCGCGGGTTAGTGTTAGCGTACGTGTTAGGATTAGGGGACGGGTGAGGGTCAGGCTTCGGGGAAGGGTTAGGGTTAGGGTTCGGGCTAGGGTTAGGGTTAGGGGACGGGGACGGTTTAGGGTCCAGGTGAGGGTCCGACAACGCTTTAGGGGGAGCATTCGTGTGAGGGCGCGGGTTAGTGTTAGCGTACGTGTTAGGATTAGGGGACGGGTGAGGGTCAGGCTTCGGGGGAGGTTTAGGGTTAGGGTTCGGGCTAGGGTTAGGGTTAGGGGACGGGGACGGTTTAGGGTCCAGGTGAGGGTCCGACAACGCTTCGGGCTAGCGTGCGTGTGAGGGCGCGGGTTACTGTTAGCGTACGGGTTAGGATTAGGGGACGGGTGAGGGTCAGGCTTCGGGGAATGGTTAGGATTAGTGTTCGGGCTAGGGTTAGGGTTAGGGGACGGGGACGGTTTAGGGTCCAGGTGAGAGTCCGACAACGCTTTAGGGGGAGCGTGCGTGTGAGGGCGCGGGTTAGTGTGAGCGTACGTGTTAGGATTAGGGGACGGGTGAGGGTCAGGCTTCGGGGAAGGGTTAGGGTTAGGGTTAGGTTTTCGGGCTAGGGTTAGGGTTAGGGGACAGGGACGGTTTAGGGTCCAGGTGAGGGTCCGACAAGGCTTTAGGGGGAATGTGCGTGTGAGGGCGTTGGTTAGTGTGAGCCTACAGTTTAGGATTAGGGGACGGGTGAGGGTCAGGCTTCGGGGAAGGGTTAGGGTTAGGGTTCGGGCTAGGGTTAGGGTTAGGGGACGGGGACGGTTTAGGGTCCAGGTGAGTGTCCTACAACGCTTTAGGGGGAGCGTGCGTGTGAGGGCGCGGGTTAGAGTTGGCGTACGGTTTAGGATTAGGGGACGGGTGAGGGTCAGGCTTCGGGGAAGGGTTAGGGTTAGGGTTCGGGCTAGGTTTAGGGTTAGGGGACGGGGACGGTTTAGGGTCCAGGTGAGGGTCCGACAATGCTTCAGGGGGAGCGTGCGTGTGAGGGCGCGGGTTAGTGTGAGCGTACGGGTTAGGATTAGGGGACGGGTGAGGGTCAGGCTTCGGGGAAGGGTTAGGGTTATGGTTCGGGCTAGGGTTAGTGTTAGGGGACGGGGACGGTTTAGGGTCCAGGTGAGGGTCCGACAACGCTTTAGGGGGAGCGTGCGTGTGAGGGCGTGGGTTAGTGTTAGCGTACGGGTTAGGATTAGGGGACGGGTGAGTGTCAGGCTTCGGGGAAGGGTTAGGGTTAGGGTTCGGGCTAGGGTTAGGGTTAGGGGACGGGGACGGTTTAGGGTCCAGGTGAGGGTTCGACAACCCTTTAGGGGGAGCGTGCGTGTGAGGGCGCGGGTTAGTGTGAGCCTACGGGTTAAGATTAGGGGACGGGTGAGGGTCAGGCTTCGGGGAAGGGTTAGGGTTAGGGTTCGGGCTAGGGTTAGGTTAGGGGACGGGGACGGTTTAGGGTCCAGGTGAGGGTCCGACAACGCTTTAGGGGGAGCGTGCGTGTGAGGGCGCGGGTTAGTGTGAGCCTAAGGGTTAGGATTAGGAGACGGGTGAGGGTCAGGCTTCGGGGAAGGGTTAGGGTTAGGGTTCGGGCTAGGGTTAGGGTTAGGGGACGGGGACGGTTTAGGGTCCAGGTGAGGGTCCGACAACGCTTTAGGGGGAGCGTGCGTGTGAGGGCGCGGGTTAGTGTTAGCGTACGTGTTAGGATTAGGGGACGGGTGAGGGTCAGGCTTCGGGGAAGGGTTAGGGTTAGGGTTCGGGTTAGGGTTAGGGTTAGGGGACGGGGACGGTTTAGGGTCCAGGTGAGGGTCCGACAACGCTTTAGGGGGAGCGTGCGTGTGAGGGCGCGGGTTAGTGTGAGCCTACGGGTTAGGATTAGGGGACGGGTGAGGGTCAGGCTACGGGGAAGGGTTAGGGTTAGGGTTCGGCCTAGGGTTAGGGTTAGGGGACGGGGACGGTTTAGGGTCCAGGTGAGGGTCCGACAACGCTTTAGGGGGAGCGTGCGTGTGAGGGCGCGGGTTAGTGTGAGCGTACGGGTTAGGATTAGGGGACGGGTGAGGGTCAGGCTTCGGGGAAGGGTTAGGGTTAGGGTTCGGGCTAGGGTTAGGGTTAGGGGTCGGGGACGGTTTAGGGTCCAGGTGAGGGTCCGACAACGCTTTAGGGGGAGCGTGCGTGTGAGGGCGCGGGTTACTGTTAGCGTACGGGTTAGGATTATGGGACGGGTGAGGGTCAGGCTTTGGGGAAGGGTTAGGGTTAGGTTTCGGGCTAGGGTTAGGGTTAGGGGACGGGGACGGTTTAGGGTCCAGGTGAGGGTCCGACAATGCTTTAGGGGGAGCTTGCGTGTGAGGGCGCGGGTTAGTGTTAGCATACGGGTTAGGATTAGGGGACGGGTGAGGGTCAGGCTTCGGGGAAGAGTTAGGGTTAGGGTTAGGGTTCGGGCTAGGGTTAGGTTTAGGGGACAGGGTCGGTTTAGGGTTAGGGTTAGGGTTAGGGTTAGGGGACGGGGACGGTTTAGGGTCCAGGTGAGGGTCCGACAACGCTTCGGGGGAGCGTGCGTGTGAGGGCGCGGGTTACTGTGAGCGTACGGGTTAGGATTAGGGGACGGGTGAGGGTCAGCCTTCGGGGAATGGTTAGGATTAGTGTTCGGGCTAGGGTTAGGGTTAGGGTTAGGGGACGGGGACGGTTTAGGGTCCAGGTGAGGGTCCGACAATGCTTTAGGGGGAGCGTGCGTGTGAGGGCGCGGGTTAGTGTGAGCGTACGTGTTAGGATTAGGGGACGGGTGAGGGTCAGGCTTCGGGGAAGGGTTAGGGTTAGGGTTAGGTTTTCGGGCTAGGGTTAGGGTTAGGGGACAGGGACGGTTTAGGGTCCAGGTGAGGGTCCGACAAGGCTTTAGGGGGAACGTGCGTGTGAGGGCGTTGGTTAGTGTGAGCCTACAGGTTAGGATTAGGGGACGGGTGAGGGTCAGGCTTCGGGGAAGGGTTAGGGTTAGGGTTCGGGCTAGGGTTAGGGTTAGGGGACGGGGACGGTTTAGGGTCCAGGTGAGGGTCCGACAAAGCTTTAGGGGGAGCGTGCGTGTGAGGGCGCAGGTTAGTGTGAGCGTACGGGTTAGGATTATGGGACGGGTGAGGGTCAGGCTTCGGGGAAGGGTTAGGGTTAGGGTTCGGGCTAGGGTTAGGGTTAGGGGACGGGGACGGTTTAGGGACCAGGTGAGGGTCCGACAACGCTTTAGGGGGAGCGTGCGTGTGAGGGCGCGGGTTAGTGTTGGCGTACGGGTTAGGATTAGGGGACGGGTGAGGGTTAGGCTTCGGGGAAGGGTTAGGGTTAGGGTTCGGGCTAGGGTTAGGGTTAGGGGACGGGGACGGTTTAGGGTCAAGGTGAGGGTCCGACAACGCTTTAGGGGGAGCGTGCGTGTGAGGGCGCGGGTTAGTGTTAGCGTACGGTTTAGGATTAGGCGACGGGTGAGGGTCAGGCTTCGGGGAAGTGTTAGGGTTAGGGTTCGGGCTAGGGTTAGGGTTAGGGGACGGGGACGGTTTAGGGTCCAGGTGAGGGTCCGACAACGCTTTAGGGGGAGCGTGCGTGTGAGGGCGCGGGTTAATTTTACCTTACGGGTTAGGATTAGGGGACGGGTGAGGGTCAGGCTTCGGGGAAGGGTTAGGGTTAGGGTTCGGGCTAGGGTTAGTGTTAGGGGACGGGGACGGTTTAGGGTCAAGGTGAGGTTCTGAAAACGCTTTAGGGGGAGCGTGCGTGTGAGGGCGCGGGTTAGTGTTAGCCTACGGGTTAGGCTTAGGGGACGGGTGAGGGTCAGGCTTCGCGGAAGGGTTAGGGTTAGGGTTCGGGCTAGGGTAAGGGTTAGGGGACGGGGACGGTTTAGGGTCCAGCTGAGGGTCCGACAACGTTTTAGGGGGAGCGTGCGTGTGAGGGCGCGGGTTAGTGTTGGCGTACGGGTTAGGATTAGGGGACGGGTGAGGGTCAGGCTTCGGGGAAGGGTTAGGGTTAGGGTTCGGGCTAGGGTTAGGGTTAGGGGACGGGGACGGTTTAGGGTCCATGTGAGGGTCCGACAACGCTTTAGGGGGAGCGTGCGTGTGAGGGCGTGGGTTAGTGTTAGCGTACGGTTTAGGATTAGGGGACGGGTGAGTGTCAGGCTTCGGGGAAGGGTTAGGGTTAGGGTTCGGGCTAGGGTTAGGGTTAGGGGACGGGGACGGTTTAGGGTCCAGGTGAGGGTCCGACAACGCTTTAGGGGGAGCGTGCATGTGAGGGCGCGGGTTAGTGATAGCGTATGGGTTAGGGTTAGGGGACGGTTGAGGGTCAGGCTTCGGGGAAGTGTTAGGTTTAGGGTTCGGGCTAGGGTTAGGGTTAGGGGACGGGGACGGTTTAGGGTCCAGGTGAGGGTCCGACAACGCTTTAGGGGGAGCGTGTGTGTGAGGGCGCGGGTTAGTGTTAGCGTACGTGTTAGGATTAGGGGACGGGTGAGGGTCAGGCTTCGGGGAAGGGTTAGGGTTAGGGTTCGGGCTAGGGTTAGGGTTAGGGGACGGGGACGGTTTAGGGTCCAGGTGAGGGTCCGACAACCCTTTAGGGGGAGCGTGCGTGTGAGGGCGCGGGTTAGTGTGAGCCTACGGGTTAGGATTAGGGGACGGGTGAGGGTCAGGCTTCGGGGAAGTGTTAGGGTTAGGGTTCGGGCTAGGGTTAGGGTTAGGGGACGGGGACGGTTTAGGGTCCAGGTGAGGGTCCGACAACGCTTTAGGGGGAGCGTGCGTGTGAGGGCGTGGGTTAGTGTTAGCGTACTGTTTACGATTAGGGGACGGGTGAGTGTCAGGCTTCGGGGAAGGGTTAGGGTTAGGGTTCGGGCTAGGGTTAGGGTTAGGGGACGGGGACTGTTTAGGGTCCAGTTGAGGGTCCGACAACGCTTTAGGGGGAGCGTGCATGTGAGGGCGCGGGTTAGTGATAGCGTATGGGTTAGGGTTAGGGGACGGTTGAGGGTCAGGCTTCGGGGAAGTGTTAGGTTTAGGGTTCGGGCTAGGGATAGGGTTAGGGGACGGGGAAGGTTTAGGGTCCAGGTGAGGGTCCGACAACGCTTTAGGGGGAGCGTGTGTGTGAGGGCGCGGGTTAGTGTTAGCGTACGTGTTAGGATTAGGGGACGGGTGAGGGTCAGGCTTCGGGGAAGGGTTAGGGTTAGGGTTCGGGCTAGGGTTAGGGTTAGGGGACGGGGACGGTTTAGGGTCCAGGTGAGGGTCCGACAACGCTTTAAGGGGAGCGTTCGTGTGAGGGCGCGGGTTAGTGTTAGCGTACGTGTTAGGATTAGGGGACGGGTGAGGGTCAGGCTTCGGGGGAGGTTTAGGGTTAGGGTTCGGGCTAGGGTTAGGGTTAGGGGACGGGGACGGTTTAGGGTCCAGGTGAGGGTCCGACAACGCTTCGGGGGAGCGTGCGTGTGAGGGCGCGGGTTACTGTTAGCGTACGGGTTAGGATTAGGGGACGGGTGAGGGTCAGGCTTCGGGGAATGGTTAGGATTAGTGTTCGGGCTAGGGTTAGGGTTAGGGGACGGGGACGGTTTAGGGTCCAGGTGAGGGTCCGACAACGCTTTAGGGGGAGCGTGCGTGTGAGGGCGCGGGTTAGTGTGAGCGTACGTGTTAGGATTAGGGGACGGGTGAGGGTCAGGCTTCGGGGAAGGGTTAGGGTTAGGGTTAGGTTTTCGGGCTAGGGTTAGGGTTAGGGGACAGGGACGGTTTAGGGTCCAGGTGAGGGTCCGACAAGGCTTTAGGGGGAATGTGCGTGTGAGGGCGTTGGTTAGTGTGAGCCTACAGTTTAGGATTAGGGGACGGGTGAGGGTCAGGCTTCGGGGAAGGGTTAGGGTTAGGGTTCGGGCTAGGGTTAGGGTTAGGGGACGGGGACGGTTTAGGGTCCAGGTGAGGGTCCGACAACGCTTTAGGGGGAGCGTGCGTGTGAGGGCGTGGGTTAGTGTTAGCGTACGGGTTAGGATTAGGGGACGGGTGAGTGTCAGGCTTCGGGGAAGGGTTAGGGTTAGGGTTCGGGCTAGGGTTAGGGTTAGGGGACGGGGACGGTTTAGGGTCCAGGTGAGGGTTCGACAACCCTTTAGGGGGAGCGTGCGTGTGAGGGCGCGGGTTAGTGTGAGCCTACGGGTTAAGATTAGGGGACGGGTGAGGGTCAGGCTTCGGGGAAGGGTTAGGGTTAGGGTTCGGGCTAGGGTTAGGTTAGGGGACGGGGACGGTTTAGGGTCCAGGTGAGGGTCCGACAACGCTTTAGGGGGAGCGTGCGTGTGAGGGCGCGGGTTAGTGTGAGCCTAAGGGTTAGGATTAGGAGACGGGTGAGGGTCAGGCTTCGGGGAAGGGTTAGGGTTAGGGTTCGGGCTAGGGTTAGGGTTAGGGGACGGGGACGGTTTAGGGTCCAGGTGAGGGTCCGACAACGCTTTAGGGGGAGCGTGCGTGTGAGGGCGCGGGTTAGTGTTAGCGTACGTGTTAGGATTAGGGGACGGGTGAGGGTCAGGCTTCGGGGAAGGGTTAGGGTTAGGGTTCGGGTTAGGGTTAGGGTTAGGGGACGGGGACGGTTTAGGGTCCAGGTGAGGGTCCGACAACGCTTTAGGGGGAGCGTGCGTGTGAGGGCGCGGGTTAGTGTGAGCCTACGGGTTAGGATTAGGCGACGGGTGAGGGTCAGGCTACGGGGAAGGGTTAGGGTTAGGGTTCGGCCTAGGGTTAGGGTTAGGGGACGGGGACGCTTTAGGGTCCAGGTGAGGGTCCGACAACGCTTTAGGGGGAGCGTGCGTGTGAGGGCGCGGGTTAGTGTGAGCGTACGGGTTAGGATTAGGGGACGGGTGAGGGTCAGGCTTCGGGGAAGGGTTAGGGTTAGGGTTCGGGCTAGGGTTAGGGTTAGGGGACGGGGACGGTTTAGGGTCCAGGTGAGGGTCCGACAACGCTTTAGGGGGAGCGTGCGTGTGAGGGCGCGGGTTAGTGTTAGCGTACGGGTTAGGATTATGGGACGGGTGAGGGTCAGGCTTTGGGGAAGGGTTAGGGTTAGGTTTCGGGCTAGGGTTAGGGTTAGGGGACGGGGACGGTTTAGGGTCCAGGTGAGGGTCCGACAACGCTTTAGGGGGAGCTTGCGTGTGAGGGCGCGGGTTAGTGTTAGCATACGGGTTAGGATTAGGGGACGGGTGAGGGTCAGGCTTCGGGGAAGGGTTAGGGTTAGGGTTAGGGTTCGGGCTAGGGTTAGGTTTAGGGGACAGGGTCGGTTTAGGGTTAGGGTTAGGGTTAGGGTTAGGGGACGGGGACGGTTTAGGGTCCAGGTGAGGGTCCGACAACGCTTCGGGGGAGCGTGCGTGTGAGGGCGTGGGTTACTGTGAGCGTACGGGTTAGGATTAGGGGACGGGTGAGGGTCAGCCTTCGGGGAATGGTTAGGATTAGTGTTCGGGCTAGGGTTAGGCTTAGGGTTAGGGGACGGGGACGGTTTAGGGTCCAGGTGAGGGTCCGACAATGCTTTAGGGGGAGCATGCGTGTGAGGGCGCGGGTTAGTGTGAGCGAACGTGTTAGGATTAGGGGACGGGTGAGGGTCAGGCTTCGGGGAAGGGTTAGGGTTAGGGTTAGGTTTTCGGGCTAGGGTTAGGGTTAGGGGACAGGGACGGTTTAGGGTCCAGGTGAGGGTCCGACAAGGCTTTAGGGGGTACGTGCGTGTGAGGGCGTTGGTTAGTGTGAGCCTACAGGTTAGGATTAGGGGACGGGTGAGGGTCAGGCTTCGGGGAAGGGTTAGGGTTAGGGTTCGGGCTAGGGTTAGGGTTAGGGGACGGGGACGGTTTAGGGTCCAGGTGAGAGTCCGACAACGCTTTAGGGGGAGCGTGCGTGTGAGGGCGCGGGTTAGTGTTGGCGTACGGTTTAGGATTAGGGGACGGGTGAGGGTCAGGCTTCGGGGAAGGGTTAGGGTTAGGGTTCGGGCTAGGTTTAGGGTTAGGGGACGGGGACGGTTTAGGGTCCAGGTGAGGGTCCGACAACGCTTTAGGGGGAGCGTGCCTGTGAGGGCGCGGGTTAGTGTGAGCGTACGGGTTAGGATTAGGGGACGGGTGAGGGTCAGGCTTCGGGGAAAGGTTAGGGTTTGGGTTCGGGCTAGGGTTAGGGTTAGGGGACGGGGACGGTTTAGGGTCCAGGTGAGGGTCCGACAACGCTTTAGGGGGAGCGTGCGTGTGAGGGCGCGGGTTAGTGTTAGCGTACGGGTTAGGATTAGGGGACGGGTGAGGGTCAGGCTTCGGGGAAGGGTTAGGGTTAGGGTTTGGGCTAGGGTTAGGGTTAGGGGACGGGGACGGTTTAGGGTTCAGGTGAGGGTCCGACAACGCTTTAGGGGGAGCGTGCGTGTGAGGGCGCGGGTTAGTGTGAGCCTAAGGGTTAGGATTAGGTGACGGGTGAGGGTCAGGCTTCGGGGAAGGGTTAGGGTTAGGGTTCGGGCTAGGGTTAGGGTTAGGGGACGGGGACGGATTAGGGTCCAGGTGAGGGTCCGACAACGCTTTAGGGGGAGCGTGCGTGTGAGGGCGCGGGTTAGTGTTAGCGTATGGGTTAGGATTAGGGGACGGGTGAGGGTCAGGCTTCGGGGAAGGGTTAGGTTTAGGGTTCGGTCTAGGGTTAGGGTTAGGGGACGGGGACGGTTTAGGGTCGAGGTGAGGGTCCGACAACGCTTTAGGGGGAATGTACGTGTGAGGGCGCGGGTTAGTGTTAGCGTACGGATTAGGATTAGGAGACGGGTGAGGGTCAGGCTTCGGGGAAGGGTTAGGGTTAGGGTTCGGGCTAGGGTTAGGGTTAGGGGACGGGGACGGTTTAGGGTCCAGGTGAGTGTCCGACAACGCTTTAGGGGGAGCGTGCGTATGAGGGCGCGGGTTCGTGTGAGCGTACGGTTTAGGATTAGGTGACGGGTGAGGGTCAGGCTTCGGGGAAGGGTTAGGGTTAGGGTTCGGGCTAGGGTTAGGGTTAGGGGACGGGGACGGTTTAGGGTCCAGGTGAGGGTCCGACAATGCTTTAGGGGGAGCGTGCGTGTGAGGGCGCGGGTTAGTGTGAGCGTACGGGTTAGGATTAGGGGACGGGTGAGGGTCAGGCTTCGGGGAAGGGTTAGGGTTAGGGTTCGGGCTAGGGTTAGGGTTAGGGGACGGGGACGGTTTAGGGACCAGGTGAGGGTCCGACAACGCTTTAGGGGGAGCGTGCGTGTGAGGGCAAGGGTTAGTGTTGGCGTACGGGTTAGGATTAGGGGACAGGTGAGGGTCAGGCTTCGGGGAAGGGTTAGGGTTAGGGTTCGGGCTAGGTTTAGGGTTAGGGGACGGGGACGGTTTAGGGTCCAGGTGAGGGTCCGACAACGCTTTAGGGGGAGCGTGCGTGTGAGGGCGCGTGTTAGTGTTAGCGTACGGTTTAGGATTAGGGGACGGGTGAGGGTCAGGCTTCGGGGAAGTGTTAGGGTTAGGGTTCGGGCTAGGGTTAGGGTTAGGGGACAGGGACGGTTTAGGGTCCAGGTGAGGGTCCGACAACGCTTTAGGGGGAGCGTGCGTGTGAGGGCGCGGGTTAATTTTACCTTACGGGTTAGGATTAGGGGACGGGTGAGGGTCAGGCTTCGGGGAAGGGTTAGGGTTAGGGTTCGGGCTAGGGTTAGGGTTAGGGGACGGGGACGGTTTAGGGTCCAGGTGAGGGTCCGACAACGCTTTAGGGGGAGCGTGCGTGTGAGGGCGCGGGTTAGTGTGAGCCTACGGGTTAGGATTAGGGGACGGGTGAGGGTCAGGCTTCGGGGAAGGGTTAGGGTTAGGGTTCGGGCTAGGGTTAGGGTTAGGGGACGGGGACGGTTTAGGGTCCAGGTGAGGGTCCGACAACACTTTAGGGGGAGCGTGAATGTGAGGGTGCGGGTTAGTGTTAGCGTATGGCTTAGGATTAGCGGACGGGTGAGGGTCAGGCTTCAGGGAAGTGTTAGGGTTAGGGTTCGGGCTAGGGTTAGGGTTAGGGGACGGGGACGGTTTAGGGTCCAGGTGAGGGTCCGACAACGCTTTAGGGGGAGCGTGCGTGTGAGGGTGCGGGTTAGTGTGAGCCTACGGGTTAGGATTAGGGGACGGGTGAGGGTCAGGCTACGGGGAAGGGTTAGGGTTAGGGTTCGGGCTAGGGTTAGGGTTAGGGGACTGGGACGGTTTAGGGTCAAGGTGAGGGTCCGACAACGCTTTAGGGGGAGCGTGCGTGAGAGGGCGCGGGTTAGTGTGAGCGTACGGGATAGGATTAGGGGACGGGTGAGGGTCAGGCTTCGGAGAAGGGTTAGGGTTAGGGTTCGGGCTAGGGTTAGGGTTAGGGGACGGGGCGGTTTAGGGTCCAGGTGAGGGTCCGACAACGCTTTAGGGGGAGCGTGCGTGTGAGGGCGCGGGTTAGTGTTAGCGTACGGGTTAGGATTATGGGACTGGTGAGGGTCAGGCTTCGGGGAAGGGTTAGGGTTAGGTTTCAGGCTGGGGTTAGGGTTAGGGGACGGGGACGGTTTAGGGTCCAGGTGAGGGTCCGACAATGCTTTAGGGGGAGCGTGCGTGTGAGGGCGCGGGTTAGTGTTAGCGTACGGGTTAGGATTAGGGGACGGGTGAGGGTCAGGCTTCGGGGAAGGGTTAGGGTTAGGGTTCGGGCTAGGGTTAGTGTTAGGGGACGGGGACGGTTTAGGGTCCAGGTGAGGGTCTGAAAACGCTTTAGGGGGAGCGTTCGTGTGAGGGCGCGGGTTAGTGTTAGCCTACGGGTTAGGATTAGGGGACGGGTGAGGGTCAGGCTTCGCGGAAGGGTTAGGGTTAGGGTTCGGGCTAGGGTTAGGGTTAGGGGACGGGGACGGTTTAGGGTCCAGGTGAGGGTCCGACAACGTTTTAGGGGGAGCGTGCGTGAGAGGGTGCGGGTTAGTGTGAGCGTACGGGTTAGGATTAGGGGACGGGAGAGGGTCAGGCTTCGGGGAAGTGTTAGGGTTAGGGTTCGGGCTAGGGTTAGGTTTAGGGGACGGGGACGGTTTACGGTCCAGGTGAGGGTCCGACAACGCTTTAGGGGGAATGTACGTGTGAGGGCGCGGGTTAGTGTTAGCGTACGGGTTAGGATTAGGGGACGGGTGAGGGTCAGGCTTCAGGGAAGGGTTAGGGTTAGGGTTCGGGCTAGGGTTAGGGTTAGGGGACGGGGACGGTTTAGGGTCCAGGTGAGGGTCCGACAACGCTTTAGGGGGAGCGTGCGTATGAGGGCGCGGGTTCGTGTGAGCGTACGGTTTAGGATTAGGTGACGGGTGAGGGTCAGGCTTCGGGGAAGGGTTAGGGTTAGGGTTCGGGCTAGGGTTAGGGTTAGGGGACGGGGACGGTTTAGGGTCCAGGTGAGGGTCCGACAACGCTTTAGGGGGAGCGTGCGTGTGAGGGCGCGGGTTAGTGTTAGCGTACGGTTTAGGATTAGGGGACAGGTGAGGGTCAGGTTCGGGGAAGTGTTAGGGTTAGGGTTCGGGCTAGGGTTAGGGTTAGGGGACGGGGACGGTTTAGGGTGCAGGTGAGGGTCCGACAACGCTTTAGGGGGAGCGTGCGTGTGAGGGCGCGGGTTAATTTTACCTTATGGGTTAGGATTAGGGGACGGGTGAGGGTCAGGCTTCGGGGAAGGGTTAGGGTTAGGCTTCGGGCTAGGGTTAGTGTTAGGGGACGAGAACGGTTTAGGGTCCAGGTGAGGGTCTGAAAACGCTTTAGGGGGAGCGTGCGTGTGAGGGCGCGGGTTAGTGTTAGCCTACGGGTTAGGATTAGGGGACGGGTGAGGGTCAGGCTTCGCGGAAGGGTTAGGGTTAGGGTTCGGGCTAGGGTAAGGGTTAGGGGACGGGGACGGTTTAGGGTCCAGCTGAGGGTCCGACAACGTTTTAGGGGGAGCGTGCGTGTGAGGGTGCGGGTTAGTGTTGGCGTACGGGTTAGGATTAGGGGACGGGTGAGGGTCAGGCTTCGGGGAAGGGTTAGGGTTAGGGTTCGGGCTAGGGTTAGGGTTAGGGGACGGGGACGGTTTAGGGTCCAGGTGAGGGTCCGACAACGCTTTAGGGGGAGCGTGCGTGTGAGGGCGTGGGTTAGTGTTAGCGTACGGTTTAGGATTAGGGCACGGGTGAGTGTCAGGCTTCGGGGAAGGGTTAGGGTTAGGGTTCGGGCTAGGGTTAGGGTTAGGGGACGGGGACGGTTTAGGGTCCAGGTGAGGGTCCGACAACGCTTTAGGGGGAGCGTGCATGTGAGGGCACGGGTTAGTGATATCGTATGGGTTAGGGTTAGGGGACGGTTGAGGGTCAGGCTTCGGGGAAGGGTTAGGTTTAGGGTTCGGGCTAGGGTTAGGGTTAGGGGACGGGGAAGGTTTAGGGTCCAGGTGAGGGTCCGACAACGCTTTAGGGGGAGCGTGTGTGTGAGGGCGCGGGTTAGTGTTAGCGTACGTGTTAGGATTAGGGGACGGGTGAGGGTCAGGCTTCGGGGAAGGGTTAGGGTTAGGGTTCGGGCTAGGGTTAGGGTTAGGGGACGGGGACGGTTTAGGGTCCAGGTGAGGGTCCGACAACCCTTTAGGGGGAGCGTGCGTGTGAGGGCGCGGGTTAGTGTGAGCCTACGGGTTAGGATTAGGGGACGGGTGAGGGTCAGGCTTCGGGGAAGTGTTAGGGTTAGGGTTCGGGCTAGGGTTAGGGTTAGGGGACGGGGACGGTTTAGGGTCCAGGTGAGGGTCCGACAACGCTTTAGGGGGAGCGTGCGTGTGAGGGCGTGGGTTAGTGTTAGCGTACGGTTTACGATTAGGGGACGGGTGAGTGTCAGGCTTCGGGGAAGGGTTAGGGTTAGGGTTCGGGCTAGGGTTAGGGTTAGGGGACGGGGACGGTTTAGGGTCCAGCTGAGGGTCCGACAACGCTTTAGGGGGAGCGTGTGTGTGAGGGCGCGGGTTAGTGTTAGCGTACGTGTTAGGATTAGGGGACGGGTGAGGGTCAGGTTTCGGGGAAGGGTTAGGGTTAGGGTTCGGGCTAGGGTTAGGGTTAGGGGACGGGGACGGTTTAGGGTCCAGGTGAGGGTCCGACAACGCTTTAGGGGGAGCATTCGTGTGAGGGCGCGGGTTAGTGTTAGCGTACGTGTTAGGATTAGTGGACGGGTGAGGGTCAGGCTTCGGGGGAGGTTTAGGGTTAGGGTTCGGGCTAGGGTTAGGGTTAGGGGACGGGGACGGTTTAGGGTCCGGGTGAGGGTCCGACAACGCTTCGGGGGAGCGTGCGTGTGAGGGCGCGGGTTACTGTTAGCGTACGGGTTAGGATTAGGGGACGGGTGAGGGTCAGGCTTCGGGGAATGGTTAGGATTAGTGTTTGGGCTAGGGTTAGGGTTAGGGGACGGGGACGGTTTAGGGTCCAGGTGAGGGTCCGACAACGCTTTAAGGGGAGCGTGCGTGTGAGGGCGCGGGTTAGTGTGAGCATACGTGTTAGGATTAGGGGACGGGTGAGGGTCAGGCTTCGGGGAAGGGTTAGGGTTAGGGTTAGGTTTTCGGGCTAGGGTTAGGGTTAGAGGACAGGGACGGTTTAGGGTCCAGGTGAGGGTCCGACAAGGCTTTAGGGGGAATGTGCGTGTGAGGGCGTTGGTTAGTGTGAGCCTACAGTTTAGGATTAGGGGACGGGTGAGGGTCAGGCTTCGGGGAAGGGTTAGGGTTAGGGTTCGGGCTAGGGTTAGGGTTAGGGGACGGGGACGGTTTAGGGTCCAGGTGAGTGTCCGACAACGCTTTAGGGGGAGCGTGCGTGTGAGGGCGCGGGTTAGTGTTGGCGTACGGTTTAGGATTAGGGGACGGGTGAGGGTCTTGCTTCGGGGAAGGGTTAGGGTTAGGTTTCGGGCTAGGTTTAGGGTTAGGGGACGGGGACGGTTTAGGGTCCAGGTGAGGGTCCGACAACGCTTTAGGGGGAGCGTGCGTGTGAGGGCGCGGGTTAGTGTGAGCGTACGGGTTAGGATTAGGGGACGGGTGAGGGTCAGGCTTCGGGGAAGGGTTAGGGTTAGGGTTCGGGCTAGGGTTAGGGTTAGGGGACGGGGACGGTTTAGGGTCCAGGTGAGGGTCCGACAACGCTTTAGGGGGAGCGTGCGTGTGAGGGCGTGGGTTAGTGTTAGCGTACGGGTTAGGATTAGGGGACGGGTGAGTGTCAGGCTTCGGGGAAGGGTTAGGGTTAGGGTTCGGGCTAGGGTTAGGGTTAGGGGACGGGGACGTTTTAGGGTCCAGGTGAGGGTTCGACAACCCTTTAGGGGGAGCATGCGTGTGAGGGCGCGGGTTAGTGTGAGCCTACGGGTTAGGATTAGGGGACGGGTGAGGGTCAGGCTTCGGGGAAGGGTTAGGGTTAGGGTTCGGGCTAGGGTTAGGTTAGGTGACGGGGACGGTTTAGGGTCCAGGTGAGGGTCCGACAACGCTTTAGGGGGAGCGTGCGTGTGAGGGCGAAGCGTTAGTGTGAGCCTAAGGGTTAGGATTAAGGGACGGGTGAGGGTCAGGCTTCGGGGAAGGGTTAGGGTTAGGGTTCGGGCTAGGGTTAGGGTTAGGGGACGGGGACGGTTTAGGGTCCAGGTGAGGGTCCGACAACGCTTTAGGGGGAGCGTGCGTGTGAGGGCGCGGGTTAGTGTGAGCCTACGGGTTAGGATTAGGGGACGGGTGAGGGTCAGGCTTCGGGGAAGGGTTAGGGTTAGGGTTCGGGCTAGGGTTAGGGTTAGGGGACGGGGACGGTTTAGGGTCCAGGTGAGGGTCCGACAACGCTTTAGGGGGAGCGTGCGTGTGAGGGCGCGGGTTAGTGTGAGCCTACGGGTTAGGATTAGGGGACGGGTGAGGGTCAGGCTACGGGGAAGGGTTAGGGTTAGGGTTCGGGCTAGGGTTAGGGTTAGGGGACGGGGACGGTTTAGGGTCCAGGTGAGGGTCCGACAACGCTTTAGGGGGAGCGTGCGTGTGAGGGCGCGCGTTAGTGTGAGCGTACGGGTTAGGATTAGGGGACGGGTGAGGGTCAGGCTTCGGGGAAAGGTTAGGGTTAGGGTTCGGGCTAGGGTTAGGGTTAGGGGACGGGGACGGTTTAGGGTCCAGGTGAGGGTCCGACAACGCTTTAGGGGGAGCGTGCGTGTGAGGGCGCGGGTTAGTGTTAGCGTACGGGTTAGGATTAGGGGACGGGTGAGGGTCAGGCTTCGGGGAAGGGTTAGGGTTAGGGTTCGGGCTAGGGTTAGGGTTAGGGGACGGGGACGGTTTAGGGTTCAGGTGAGGGTCCGACAACGCTTTAGGGGGAGCGTGCGTGTGAGGGCGCGGGTTAGTGTGAGCCTAAGGGTTAGGATTAGGTGACGGGTGAGGGTCAGGCTTCGGGGAAGGGTTAGGGTTAGGGTTCGGGCTAGGGTTAGGGTTAGGGGACGGGGACGGTTTAGGGTCCAGGTGAGGGTCCGACAACGCTTTAGGGGGAGCGTGCGTGTGAGGGCGCGGGTTAGTGTTAGCGTATGGGTTAGGATTAGGGGACGGGTGAGGGTCAGGCTTCGGGGAAGGGTTAGGTTTAGGGTTCGGTCTAGGGTTAGGGTTAGGGGACGGGGACGGTTTAGGGTCGAGGTGAGGGTCCGACAACGCTTTAGGGGGAATGTACGTGTGAGGGCGCGGGTTAGTGTTAGCGTACGGATTAGGATTAGGAGACGGGTGAGGGTCAGGCTTCGGGGAAGGGTTAGGGTTAGGGTTCGGGCTAGGGTTAGGGTTAGGGGACGGGGACGGTTTAGGGTCCAGGTGAGTGTCCGACAACGCTTTAGGGGGAGCGTGCGTATGAGGGCGCGGGTTCGTGTGAGCGTACGGTTTAGGATTAGGTGACGGGTGAGGGTCAGGCTTCGGGGAAGGGTTAGGGTTAGGGTTCGGGCTAGGGTTAGGGTTAGGGGACGGGGACGGTTTAGGGTCCAGGTGAGGGTCCGACAATGCTTTAGGGGGAGCGTGCGTGTGAGGGCGCGGGTTAGTGTGAGCGTACGGGTTAGGATTAGGGGACGGGTGAGGGTCAGGCTTCGGGGAAGGGTTAGGGTTAGGGTTCGGGCTAGGTTTAGGGTTAGGGGACGGGGACGGTTTAGGGACCAGGTGAGGGTCCGACAACGCTTTAGGGGGAGCGTGCGTGTGAGGGCAAGGGTTAGTGTTGGCGTACGGGTTAGGATTAGGGGACGGGTGAGGGTCAGGCTTCGGGGAAGGGTTAGGGTTAGGGTTCGGGCTAGGGTTAGGGTTAGGGGACGGGGACGGTTTAGGGTCCAGGTGAGGGTCCGACAACGCTTTAGGGGGAGCGTGCGTGTGAGGGCGCGGGTTAGTGTTAGCGTACGGTTTAGGATTAGGGGACGGGTGAGGGTCAGGCTTCGGGGAAGTGTTAGGGTTAGGGTTCGGGCTAGGGTTAGGGTTAGGGGACAGGGACGGTTTAGGGTCCAGGTGAGGGTCCGACAACGCTTTAGGGGGAGCGTGCGTGTGAGGGCGCGGGTTAATTTTACCTTACGGGTTAGGATTAGGGGACGGGTGAGGGTCAGGCTTCGGGGAAGGGTTAGGGTTAGGGTTCGGGCTAGGGTTAGGGTTAGGGGACGGGGACGGTTTAGGGTCCAGGTGAGGGTCCGACAACGCTTTAGGGGGAGCGTGCGTGTGAGGGCGCGGGTTAGTGTGAGCCTACGGGTTAGGATTAGGGGACGGGTGAGGGTCAGGCTTCGGGGAAGGGTTAGGGTTAGGGTTCGGGCTAGGGTTAGGGTTAGGGGACGGGGACGGTTTAGGGTCCAGGTGAGGGTCCGACAACACTTTAGGGGGAGCGTGAATGTGAGGGTGCGGGTTAGTGTTAGCGTATGGCTTAGGATTAGCGGACGGGTGAGGGTCAGGCTTCAGGGAAGTGTTAGGGTTAGGGTTCGGGCTAGGGTTAGGGTTAGGGGACGGGGACGGTTTAGGGTCCAGGTGAGGGTCCGACAACGCTTTAGGGGGAGCGTGCGTGTGAGGGTGCGGGTTAGTGTGAGCCTACGGGTTAGGATTAGGGGACGGGTGAGGGTCAGGCTACGGGGAAGGGTTAGGGTTAGGGTTCGGGCTAGGGTTAGGGTTAGGGGACTGGGACGGTTTAGGGTCAAGGTGAGGGTCCGACAACGCTTTAGGGGGAGCGTGCGTGAGAGGGCGCGGGTTAGTGTGAGCGTACGGGATAGGATTAGGGGACGGGTGAGGGTCAGGCTTCGGAGAAGGGTTAGGGTTAGGGTTCGGGCTAGGGTTAGGGTTAGGGGACGGGGCGGTTTAGGGTCCAGGTGAGGGTCCGACAACGCTTTAGGGGGAGCGTGCGTGTGAGGGCGCGGGTTAGTGTTAGCGTACGGGTTAGGATTATGGGACTGGTGAGGGTCAGGCTTCGGGGAAGGGTTAGGGTTAGGTTTCAGGCTGGGGTTAGGGTTAGGGGACGGGGACGGTTTAGGGTCCAGGTGAGGGTCCGACAATGCTTTAGGGGGAGCGTGCGTGTGAGGGCGCGGGTTAGTGTTAGCGTACGGGTTAGGATTAGGGGACGGGTGAGGGTCAGGCTTCGGAGAAGGGTTAGGGTTAGGGTTCGGGCTAGGGTTAGTGTTAGGGGACGGGGACGGTTTAGGGTCCAGGTGAGGGTCTGAAAACGCTTTAGGGGGAGCGTTCGTGTGAGGGCGCGGGTTAGTGTTAGCCTACGGGTTAGGATTAGGGGACGGGTGAGGGTCAGGCTTCGCGGAAGGGTTAGGGTTAGGGTTCGGGCTAGGGTTAGGGTTAGGGGACGGGGACGGTTTAGGGTCCAGGTGAGGGTCCGACAACGTTTTAGGGGGAGCGTGCGTGAGAGGGTGCGGGTTAGTGTGAGCGTACGGGTTAGGATTAGGGGACGGGAGAGGGTCAGGCTTCGGGGAAGTGTTAGGGTTAGGGTTCGGGCTAGGGTTAGGTTTAGGGGACGGGGACGGTTTACGGTCCAGGTGAGGGTCCGACAACGCTTTAGGGGGAATGTACGTGTGAGGGCGCGGGTTAGTGTTAGCGTACGGGTTAGGATTAGGGGACGGGTGAGGGTCAGGCTTCAGGGAAGGGTTAGGGTTAGGGTTCGGGCTAGGGTTAGGGTTAGGGGACGGGGACGGTTTAGGGTCCAGGTGAGGGTCCGACAACGCTTTAGGGGGAGCGTGCGTATGAGGGCGCGGGTTCGTGTGAGCGTACGGTTTAGGATTAGGTGACGGGTGAGGGTCAGGCTTCGGGGAAGGGTTAGGGTTAGGGTTCGGGCTAGGGTTAGGGTTAGGGGACGGGGACGGTTTAGGGTCCAGGTGAGGGTCCGACAACGCTTTAGGGGGAGCGTGCGTGTGAGGGCGCGGGTTAGTGTTAGCGTACGGTTTAGGATTAGGGGACAGGTGAGGGTCAGGTTCGGGGAAGTGTTAGGGTTAGGGTTCGGGCTAGGGTTAGGGTTAGGGGACGGGGACGGTTTAGGGTGCAGGTGAGGGTCCGACAACGCTTTAGGGGGAGCGTGCGTGTGAGGGCGCGGGTTAATTTTACCTTATGGGTTAGGATTAGGGGACGGGTGAGGGTCAGGCTTCGGGGAAGGGTTAGGGTTAGGCTTCGGGCTAGGGTTAGTGTTAGGGGACGAGAACGGTTTAGGGTCCAGGTGAGGGTCTGAAAACGCTTTAGGGGGAGCGTGCGTGTGAGGGCGCGGGTTAGTGTTAGCCTACGGGTTAGGATTAGGGGACGGGTGAGGGTCAGGCTTCGCGGAAGGGTTAGGGTTAGGGTTCGGGCTAGGGTAAGGGTTAGGGGACGGGGACGGTTTAGGGTCCAGCTGAGGGTCCGACAACGTTTTAGGGGGAGCGTGCGTGTGAGGGTGCGGGTTAGTGTTGGCGTACGGGTTAGGATTAGGGGACGGGTGAGGGTCAGGCTTCGGGGAAGGGTTAGGGTTAGGGTTCGGGCTAGGGTTAGGGTTAGGGGACGGGGACGGTTTAGGGTCCAGGTGAGGGTCCGACAACGCTTTAGGGGGAGCGTGCGTGTGAGGGCGTGGGTTAGTGTTAGCGTACGGTTTAGGATTAGGGCACGGGTGAGTGTCAGGCTTCGGGGAAGGGTTAGGGTTAGGGTTCGGGCTAGGGTTAGGGTTAGGGGACGGGGACGGTTTAGGGTCCAGGTGAGGGTCCGACAACGCTTTAGGGGGAGCGTGCATGTGAGGGCGCGGGTTAGTGATATCGTATGGGTTAGGGTTAGGGGACGGTTGAGGGTCAGGCTTCGGGGAAGGGTTAGGTTTAGGGTTCGGGCTAGGGTTAGGGTTAGGGGACGGGGAAGGTTTAGGGTCCAGGTGAGGGTCCGACAACGCTTTAGGGGGAGCGTGTGTGTGAGGGCGCGGGTTAGTGTTAGCGTACGTGTTAGGATTAGGGGACGGGTGAGGGTCAGGCTTCGGGGAAGGGTTAGGGTTAGGGTTCGGGCTAGGGTTAGGGTTAGGGGACGGGGACGGTTTAGGGTCCAGGTGAGGGTCCGACAACCCTTTAGGGGGAGCGTGCGTGTGAGGGCGCGGGTTAGTGTGAGCCTACGGGTTAGGATTAGGGGACGGGTGAGGGTCAGGCTTCGGGGAAGTGTTAGGGTTAGGGTTCGGGCTAGGGTTAGGGTTAGGGGACGGGGACGGTTTAGGGTCCAGGTGAGGGTCCGACAACGCTTTAGGGGGAGCGTGCGTGTGAGGGCGTGGGTTAGTGTTAGCGTACGGTTTACGATTAGGGGACGGGTGAGTGTCAGGCTTCGGGGAAGTGTTAGGGTTAGGGTTCGGGCTAGGGTTAGGGTTAGGGGACGGGGACGGTTTAGGGTCCAGCTGAGGGTCCGACAACGCTTTAGGGGGAGCGTGTGTGTGAGGGCGCGGGTTAGTGTTAGCGTACGTGTTAGGATTAGGGGACGGGTGAGGGTCAGGTTTCGGGGAAGGGTTAGGGTTAGGGTTCGGGCTAGGGTTAGGGTTAGGGGACGGGGACGGTTTAGGGTCCAGGTGAGGGTCCGACAACGCTTTAGGGGGAGCGTTCGTGTGAGGGCGCGGGTTAGTGTTAGCGTACGTGTTAGGATTAGTGGACGGGTGAGGGTCAGGCTTCGGGGGAGGTTTAGGGTTAGGGTTCGGGCTAGGGTTAGGGTTAGGGGACGGGGACGGTTTAGGGTCCGGGTGAGGGTCCGACAACGCTTCGGGGGAGCGTGCGTGTGAGGGCGCGGGTTACTGTTAGCGTACGGGTTAGGATTAGGGGACGGGTGAGGGTCAGGCTTCGGGGAATGGTTAGGATTAGTGTTTGGGCTAGGGTTAGGGTTAGGGGACGGGGACGGTTTAGGGTCCAGGTGAGGGTCCGACAACGCTTTAAGGGGAGCGTGCGTGTGAGGGCGCGGGTTAGTGTGAGCATACGTGTTAGGATTAGGGGACGGGTGAGGGTCAGGCTTCGGGGAAGGGTTAGGGTTAGGGTTAGGTTTTCGGGCTAGGGTTAGGGTTAGAGGACAGGGACGGTTTAGGGTCCAGGTGAGGGTCCGACAAGGCTTTAGGGGGAATGTGCGTGTGAGGGCGTTGGTTAGTGTGAGCCTACAGTTTAGGATTAGGGGACGGGTGAGGGTCAGGCTTCGGGGAAGGGTTAGGGTTAGGGTTCGGGCTAGGGTTAGGGTTAGGGGACGGGGACGGTTTAGGGTCCAGGTGAGTGTCCGACAACGCTTTAGGGGGAGCGTGCGTGTGAGGGCGCGGGTTAGTGTTGGCGTACGGTTTAGGATTAGGGGACGGGTGAGGGTCTTGCTTCGGGGAAGGGTTAGGGTTAGGTTTCGGGCTAGGTTTAGGGTTAGGGGACGGGGACGGTTTAGGGTCCAGGTGAGGGTCCGACAACGCTTTAGGGGGAGCGTGCGTGTGAGGGCGCGGGTTAGTGTGAGCGTACGGGTTAGGATTAGGGGACGGGTGAGGGTCAGGCTTCGGGGAAGGGTTAGGGTTAGGGTTCGGGCTAGGGTTAGGGTTAGGGGACGGGGACGGTTTAGGGTCCAGGTGAGGGTCCGACAACGCTTTAGGGGGAGCGTGCGTGTGAGGGCGTGGGTTAGTGTTAGCGTACGGGTTAGGATTAGGGGACGGGTGAGTGTCAGGCTTCGGGGAAGGGTTAGGGTTAGGGTTCGGGCTAGGGTTAGGGTTAGGGGACGGGGACGTTTTAGGGTCCAGGTGAGGGTTCGACAACCCTTTAGGGGGAGCATGCGTGTGAGGGCGCGGGTTAGTGTGAGCCTACGGGTTAGGATTAGGGGACGGGTGAGGGTCAGGCTTCGGGGAAGGGTTAGGGTTAGGGTTCGGGCTAGGGTTAGGTTAGGTGACGGGGACGGTTTAGGGTCCAGGTGAGGGTCCGACAACGCTTTAGGGGGAGCGTGCGTGTGAGGGCGAAGCGTTAGTGTGAGCCTAAGGGTTAGGATTAAGGGACGGGTGAGGGTCAGGCTTCGGGGAAGGGTTAGGGTTAGGGTTCGGGCTAGGGTTAGGGTTAGGGGACGGGGACGGTTTAGGGTCCAGGTGAGGGTCCGACAACGCTTTAGGGGGAGCGTGCGTGTGAGGGCGCGGGTTAGTGTGAGCCTACGGGTTAGGATTAGGGGACGGGTGAGGGTCAGGCTTCGGGGAAGGGTTAGGGTTAGGGTTCGGGCTAGGGTTAGGGTTAGGGGACGGGGACGGTTTAGGGTCCAGGTGAGGGTCCGACAACGCTTTAGGGGGAGCGTGCGTGTGAGGGCGCGGGTTAGTGTGAGCCTACGGGTTAGGATTAGGGGACGGGTGAGGGTCAGGCTACGGGGAAGGGTTAGGGTTAGGGTTCGGGCTAGGGTTAGGGTTAGGGGACGGGGACGGTTTAGGGTCCAGGTGAGGGTCCGACAACGCTTTAGGGGGAGCGTGCGTGTGAGGGCGCGCGTTAGTGTGAGCGTACGGGTTAGGATTAGGGGACGGGTGAGGGTCAGGCTTCGGGGAAGGGTTAGGGTTAGGGTTCGGGCTAGGGTTAGGGTTAGGGGACGGGGACGGTTTAGGGTCCAGGTGAGGGTCCGACAACGCTTTAGGGGGAGCGTGCGTGTGAGAGCGCGGGTTAGTGTTAGCGTACGGTTTAGGATTAGGGGACGGGTGAGGGTCAGGCTTTGGGGAAGGGTTAGGGTTTGGGTTCGGGCTAGGGTTAGGGTTAGGGGACGGGGACGGTTTAGGGTCCAGGTGAGGGTCCGACAACGCTTTAGGGGGAGCGTGCGTGTGAGGGCGCGGGTTAGTGTTAGCGTATGGGTTAGGATTAGGGGACGGGTGAGGGTCAGGCTTCGGGGAAGGGTTAGCTTTAGGGTTCGGGCTAGGGTTAGGGTTAGGGGACGGGGACGGTTTAGGGTCCAGGTGAGGGTCCGACAACGTTTTAGGGGGAGCGTGCGTGAGAGGGTGCGGGTTAGTGTGAGAGTACGGGTTAGGATTAGGGGACGGAAGAGGGTCAGGCTTCGGGGAAGGGTTAGGGTTAGGGTTCGGGCTAGGGTTAGGGTTAGGGGACGGGGACGGTTTAGGGTCCAGGTGAGGGTCCGACAACGCTTTAGGGGGAGCGTGCGTGTGAGGGCGCGGGTTAGTGTTAGCGTACGGTTTAGGATTAGTGGACTGGTGAGGGTCAGGCTTCGGGGAAGGGTTAGGGTTAGGGTTCGGGCTAGGGTTAGGGTTAGGGGACGGGGACGGTTCACGGTCCAGCTGAGGTTCCGACAACGCTTTAGGGGGAGCGTGCATGTGAGGGCGCGGGTTACTGTTAGCGTATGGGTTAGGGTTAGGTGACGGGTGAGGGTCAGGCTTCGGGGAAGGGTTAGTTTTAGGGTTCGGGCTAGGGTTAGGGTTAGGGGATGGGGAAGGTTTAGGGTCCAGGTGAGGGTCCGACAACGCTTTAGGGGGAGCGTGCGTGTGAGGGCGCGGGTTAGTGTGAGCCTACGGGTTAGGATTAGGGGACGGGTGAGGGTCAGGCTTCGGGGAAGGGTTAGGGTTAGGGTTCGGGCTAGGGTTAGGGTTAGGGGACAGGGACGGTTTAGGGTCCAGGTGAGGGTCCGACAACCCTTTAGGGGGAGCGTGCGTGTGAGGGCGCGGGTTAGTGTGAGCCTATGGGTTAGGATTAGGGGACGGGTGAGGGTCAGGCTTCGGGGAAGGGTTAGGGTTAGGGTTCGGGCTAGGGTTAGGGTTAGGGGACGGGGACGGTTTAGGGTCCAGGTGAGGGTCCGACAACGCTTTAGGGGGAGCGTGCGTGTGAGGGCGCGGGTTAGTGTTAGCGTATGGGTTAGGATTAAGGGACGGGTGAGGGTCAGGCTTCGGGGAAGTGTTAGGTTTAGGGTTCGGGCTAGGGTTATTGTTAGGGGACGGGGACGGTTTAGGGTCCAGGTGAGGGTCCGACAACGTTTTAGGGGGAGCGTGCGTGTGAGGGCGCGGGTTAGTGTGAGCGTACGGGTTAGGATTAGGGGACGGGAGAGGGTCAGGCTTCGGGAAAGTGTTAGGGTTAGGGTTCGGGCTAGGGTTAGTGTTAGGGGACGGGGACGGTTTACGGTCCAGGTGAGGGTCCGACAACGCTTTAGGGGGAGCGTGCGTGTGAGGGCGCGGGTTAGTGTTAGCGTACGGGTTAGGATTAGGGGACGGGTGAGGGTCAGGGTTCGGGGAAGGGTTAGGGTTAGGGTTCGGGCTAGGGTTAGGGTTAGGGGACGGGGACGGTTTAGGGTCCAGGTGAGGGTCCGACAACGCTTTAGGGGGAGCGTGCGTGTGAGGGCGCGGGTTAGTGTGAGCGTACTGGTTAGGATTATGGGACGGGTGAGGGTCAGGCTTCGGGGAAGGGTTATGGTTAGGGTTCGGGCTAGGGTTAGGGTTAGGGGACTGGGACGGTTTAGGGTCCAGGTGAGGGTCCGACAACGCTTTAGGGGGAGCGTGCGTGTGAGGGCGCGGGTTAATTTTACCTTACGGGTTAGGATTAGGGGACGGGTGAGGGTCAGGCTTCGGGGAAGGGTTAGGGTTAGTGTTCGGGCTAGGGTTAGTGTTAGGGGACGGGGACGGTTTAGGGTCCAGGTGAGGGTCTGAAAACGCTTTAGGGGGAGCGTGCGTGTGAGGGCGCGGGTTAGTGTTAGCCTACGGGTTAGGATTAGGGGACGGGTGAGGGTCAGGCTTCGCGGAAGGGTTAGGGTTAGGGTTCGGGCTAGGGTAAGGGTTCAGGGACGGGGACGGTTTAGGGTCCAGCTGAGGGTCCGACAACGTGTTTAGGGGGAGGGTGCGTGTTAGGGCGCGGGTTAGTTTTGGCGTACGGGTTAGGATTAGGGGACGGGTGAGGGTCCGGCTTCGGGGAAGGGTTAGGGTTAGGATTCGGGCTAGGGTTAGGGTTAGGGGACGGGGACGGTTTAGGGTCCAGGTGAGGGTCCGACAACGCTTTAGGGGGAGCGTGCGTGTGAGGGCGTGGGTTAGTGTTAGCGTACGGTTTAGGATTAGGGGACGGGTGAGTGTCAGGCTTCGGGGAAGGGTTAGGGTTAGGGTTCGGGCTAGGGTTAGGGTTAGGGGACGGGGACGGTTTAGGGTCCAGGTGAGGGTCCGACAACGCTTTAGGGGGAGCGTGCATGTGAGGGCGCGGGTTAGTGATAGCGTATGGGTTAGGGTTAGTGGACGGTTGAGGGTCAGGCTTCGGGGAAGTGTTAGGTTTAGGGTTCGGGCTAGGGTTAGGGTTAGGGGACGGGGAAGGTTTAGGGTCCAGGTGAGGGTCCGACAACGCTTTAGGGGGAGCGTGTGTGTGAGGGCGCGGGTTAGTGTTAGCGTACGTGTTAGGATTAGGGGACGGGTGAGGGTCAGGCTTCGGGGAAGGGTTAGGGTTAGGGTTCGGGCTAGGGTTAGGGTTAGGGGACGGGGACGGTTTAGGGTCCAGGTGAGGGTCCGACAACCCTTTAGGGGGAGCGTGCGTGTGAGGGCGCGGGTTAGTGTGAGCCTACGGGTTAGGATTAGGGGACGGGTGAAGGTCAGGCTTCGGGGAAGTGTTAGGGTTAGGGTTCGGGCTAGGGTTAGGGTTAGGGGACGGGGACGGTTTAGGGTCCAGGTGAGGGTCCGACAACGCTTTAGGGGGAGCGTGCGTGTGAGGGCGCGGGTTAGTGTGAGCCTACGGGTTAGGATTAGGGGATGGGTGAGGGTCAGGCTTCGGGGAAGGGTTAGGGTTAGGGTTCGGGCTAGGGTTAGGGTTAGGGGACGGGGACGGTTTAGGGTCCAGGTGAGGGTCCGACAACGCTTTAGGGGGAGCGTGCGTGTGAGAGCGCGGGTTAGTGTTAACGTACGGTTTAGGATTAGGGGACGGGTGAGGGTCAGGCTTTGGGGAAGGGTTAGGGTTAGGGTTCGGGCTAGGGTTAGGGTTAGGGGACGGGGACGGTTTAGGGTCCAGCTGAGGGTCCGACAACGTTTTAGGGGGAGCGTGCGTGTGAGGGCATGGGTTAGTGTGAGTGTACGGATTAGGATTAGGGGACGGGTGAGGGTCAGGCTTCGGGGAAGGGTTAAGGTTAGGGTTCGGGCTAGGGTTAGGGTTAGGGGACGGGGACTGTTTAGGGTCCAGGTGAGGGTCCGACAACGCTTTAGGGGGAGCGTGCGTGTGAGGGCGCGGGTTAGTGTTAGCGTATGGGTTAGGATTAGGGGACGGGTGAGGGTCAGGCTTCGGGGAAGGGTTAGGTTTAGGGTTCGGGCTAGGGTTAGGGTTAGGGGACGGGGACGGTTTAGGGTCCAGGTGAGGGTCCGACAACGTTTTAGGGGGAGCGTGCGTGAGAGGGCGCGGGTTAGTGTGAGCGTACGGGTTAGGATTAGGGGACGGGAGAGGGTCAGGCTTCGGGGAAGTGTTAGGGTTAGGGTTCGGGCTAGGGTTAGGGTTAGGGGACGGGGACGGTTTACGGTCCAGGTGAGGGTCCGACAACGCTTTAGGGGGAGCGTTCGTGTGAGGGCGCGGGTTAGTGTTAGCGTACGGGTTAGGATTATGGGACGGGTGAGGGTCAGGCTTCGGGGAAGAGTTAGGGTTACGGTTCGGGCTAGGGTTAGGGTTAGGGGACGGGGACGGTTTAGGGTCCAGATGAGGGTCTGACAACGCTTTAGGGGGAGCGTGCATATGAGGGCGCGGATTCGTGTGAGCGTACGGTTTAGGATTAGGGGACGGGTGAGGGTCAGGCTTCGGGGAAGGGTTAGGGTTAGGGTTCGGGCTAGGGTTAGGGTTAGGGGACGGGGACGGTTTAGGGTCCAGGTGAGGGTCCGACAACGCTTTAGGGGGAGCGTGCGTATGAGGGCGCGGATTCGTGTGAGCGTACGGTTTAGGATTAGGGGACGGGTGAGGGTCAGGCTTCGGGGAAGGGTTAGGGTTAGGGTTCGGGCTAGGGTTAGGGTTAGGGGACGGGGACGGTTTAGGGTCCAGGTGAGGGTCCGACAACGCTTTAGGGGGAGCGTGCGTGTGAGGGCGCGGGTTAGTGTGAGCCTACGGGTTAGGATTAGGGGACGGGTGAGGGTCAGGCTTCGGGGAAGTGTTAGGGTTAGGGTTTGGGCTAGGGTTAGGGTTAGGGGACGGGGACGGTTTAGGGTCCAGGTGAGGGTCCGACAACGCTTTAGGGGGAGCGTGCGTGTGAGGGCGCGGGTTAGTGTGAGCGTACGGGTTAGGATTAGGGGACGGGTGAGGGTCAGGCTTCGGGGAAGGGTTAGGGTTAGGGTTCGGGCTAGGGTTAGGGGAAGGGGACGGGGACGGTTTAGGGTCCAGGTGAGGGTCCGACAACGCTTTAGGGGGAGCGTGCGTGTGAGGGCGCTGGTTAGTGTTAGCGTACGGGTTAGGATTAGGGGACGGGTGAGGGTCAGGCTTCGGGGAAGGGTTAGGGTTAGGGTTCGGGCTAGGGTTAGGGTTAGGGGACGGGGACGGTTTAAGGTCCAGGTGAGGGTCCGACAACGCTTTAGGGGGAGCGTTCGTGTGAGGGCGCGGGTTAGTGTTAGCGTACGTGTTAGGATTAGGGGACGGGTGAGGGTCAGGCTTCGGGGAAGATTTAGGGTTAGGGTTCGGGCTAGGGTTAGGGTTAGGGGACGGGGACGGTTTAGGGTCCAGGTGAGGGTCCGACAACGCTTTAGGGGGAGCGTGCGTGTGAGGGCGCGGGTTAGTGTTAGTGTACGGGTTAGGATTAGGGGACGGGTGAGGTTCAGGCTTCGGGGAAGGGTTAGGGTTAGGGTTAGGGTTCGGGCTAGGGTTAGGGTTAGGGGACAGGGACGGTTTAGGGTCCAGGTGAGGGTCCGACAAGGCTTTAGGGGGAACGTGCGTGTGAGGGCGTTGGTTAGTGTGAGCGTACAGGTTAGGATTAGGGGACGGGTGAGGGTCAGGCTTCGGGGAAGGGTTAGGGTTAGGGTTCGGGCTAGGGTTAGGGTTAGGGGACGGGGACGGTTTAGGGTCCAGGTGAGTGTCCGACAATGCTTTAGGGGGAGCGTGCGTGTGAGGGCGCGGGTTAGTGTTGGCGTACGGTTTAGGATTAGGGGACGGGTGAGGGTCAGGCTTCGGGGAAGGGTTAGGGTTAGGGTTCGGGCTAGGGTTAGGGTTAGGGGACGGGGACGGTTTAGGGTCCAGGTGAGGGTCCGACAACGCTTTAGGGGGAGGGTGCGTGTGAGGGCGCGGGTTAGTGTGAGCGTACGGGTTAGGATTAGGGGACGGGTGAGGGTCAGGCTTCGGGGAAGGGTTAGGGTTAGGGTTCGGGCTAGGGTTAGGGTTAGGGGACGGGGACGGTTTAGGGTCCAGGTGAGGGTCCGACAACGTTTTAGGGGGAGCGTGCGTGTGAGGGCGCTTGTTAGTGTTAGCGTACGGGTTAGGATTAGGGGACGGGTGAGGGTCAGGCTTCGTGGAAGGATTAGGGTTAGGTTTCGGGCTAGGGTTAGGGTTAGGGGACAGGGACGGTTTAGGGTCCAGGTGAGGGTCCGACAACGCTTTAGGGGGAGCGTTCGTGTGAGGGCGCGGGTTAGTGTTAGCGTACGTGTTAGGATTAGGGGACGGGTGAGGGTCAGGCTTCGGGGAATGTTTAGGGTTAGGGTTCGGGCTAGGATTAGGGTTAGGGGACGGGGACGGTTTAGGGTCCAGGTGAGGGTACGACAACGCTTTAGGGGGAGCGTGCGTGTGAGGGCGCAGGTTAGTGTGAGCCTACGGGTTAGGATTAGGGGACGGGTGATGGTCAGGCTTCGGGGAAGGGTTAGGGTTAGGGTTCGGGCTAGGGTTAGGGTTAGGGGACGGGGACGGTTTAGCGTCCAGGTGAGGGTCCGACAACGCTTTAGGGGGAGCGTTCGTGTGAGGGCGCGGGTTAGTGTTAGTGTACGTGTTAGGATTAGGGGACGGGTGAGTGTCAGGCTTCGGTGAAGGTTTAGGGTTAGGGTTCGGGCTAGGGTTAGGGTTAGGGGACGGGGACGGTTTAGGGTCTAGGTGAGGGTCCGACAACGCTTCAGGGGGAGCGTGCGTGTGAGGGCGCGGGTTACAGTTAGCGTACGGTTTAGGATTAGGGGACGGGTGAGGGTCAGGCTTCGGGTAATGTTTAGGATTAGTGTTCGGGCTAGGGTTAGGGTTAGGGGACGGGGACGGTTTAGGGTTCAGGTGAGGGTCCGACAACGCTTTAGGGGGAGCGTGCGTGTGAGGGCGCGGGTTAGTGTGAGCGTACGGGTTAGGATTAGGGGACGGGTGAGGGTCAGGCTTCGGGGAAGGGTTAGGGTTAGGGTTAGGTTTCGGGCTAGGGTTAGGGTTAGGGGACAGGGACGGTTTAGGGTCCAGGTGAGGGTCCGACAAGGCTTTAGGGGGAACGTGCGTGTGAGGGCGTTGGTTAGTGTGAGCCTACAGGTTAGGATTAGCGGACGGGTGAGGGTCAGGCTTCGGTGAAGGTTTAGGGTTAGGGTTCGGGCTAGGGTTAGGGTTAGGGGACGGGGACGGTTTAGGGTCCAGGTGAGGGTCCGACAACGATTTAGGGGGAGCGTGCGTGTGAGGGCGCGGGTTAGTGTGAGCCTACGGGTTAGGATTAGGGGACGGGTGAGGGTCAGGCTACGGGGAAGGGTTAGGGTTAGGGTTCGGGCTAGGGTTAGGGTTAGGGGACGGGGACGGTTTAGGGTCCAGTTGAGGGTCCGACAAGGCTTTAGGGGGAGCGTGCGTGTGAGGGCGCAGGTTAGTGTTAGCGTACGGGTTAGGATTAGGGGACGGGTGAGGGTCAGGCTTCGGGGAAGGATTAGGGTTAGGTTTCGGGCTAGGGTTAGGGTTAGGGGACGGGGACGGTTTAGGGTCCAGGTGAGGGTCCGGCAACGCTTTAGGGGGAGCGTGCGTGTGAGGGCGCGGGTTAGTGTTAGCGTACGTCTTAGGATTAGGGGACGGGTGAGGGTCAGGCTTCGGGGAAGGTTTAGGGTTAGTGTTCGGGCTAGGGTTAGGGTTAGGGGACGGGTACGGTTTAGGGTCCAGGTGAGGGTACGACAACGCTTTAGGGGGAGCGTGCGTGTGAGGGCGCAGGTTAGTGTGAGCCTACGGTTTAGGATTAGGGGACGGGTGAGGGTCAGGCTTCGGGGAAGGGTTAGGTTTAGGGTTCGGGCTAGGGTTAGGGTTAGGGGACGGGGACGGTTTAGGGTCCAGGTGAGTGTCCGACAACGCTTTAGGGGGAGCGTGCGTGTGAGGGCGCGGGTTAGTGTTGGCGTACGGTTTAGGATTAGGGGTAGGGTGAGGGTCAGGCTTCGGGGAAGGGTTAGGGTTAGGGTTCGGGCTAGGTTTAGTGTTAGGGGACGGGGACAGTTTAGGGTCCAGGTGAGGGTCCGACAACGCTTTAGGGGGAGCGTGCGTGTGAGGGCGCGGGTTAGTGTGAGCGTACGGGTTAGGATTAGGGGACGGGTGAGGGTCAGGCTTCGGGGAAGGGTTAGGGTTAGGGTTCGGGCTAGGGTTAGGGTTAGGGGACGGGGACGGTTTAGGGTCCAGGTGAGGGTCCGACAACGCTTTAGGGGGAGCGTTCGTGTGAGGGCGCGGGTTACTGTTAGCGTACGTGTTAGGATTAGGGGACGGGTGAGGGTCAGGCTTCGGGGAAGGTTTAGGGTGAGGGTTCGGGCTAGGGTTAGGGTGAGGGGACGGGGACGGTTTAGGGTCCAGGTGAGGGTCCGACAACGCGTTAGGGGGAGCGTTCGTGTGAGGGCACGGGTTAGTGTTAGCGTACGTGTTAGGACTAGGGGACGGGTGAGTGTCAGGTTTCGGGGAAGGTTTAGGGTTAGGGTTCGGGCTAGGGTTAGGGTTAGCGGACGGGGACGGTTTAGGGTCCAGGTGAGGGTCCGACAACGCTTTAGGGGGAGCGTGCGTGTGAGGGCGCGGGTTAGTGTGAGCCTACGGGTTAGGATTAGGGGACGGGTGAGGGTCAGGCTTCGGGGAAGGGTTAGGGTTAGGGTTCGGGCTAGGGTTAGGGTTAGGGGACGGGGACGGTTTAGGGTCCAGGTGAGGGTCCGACAATGCTTTAGGGGGAGCGTTCGTGTGAGGGCGCGGGTTAGTGTTAGCGTACGTGTTAGGATTAGGGGACGGGTGAGGGTCAGGCTTCGGGGAAGGTTTAGGGTGAGGGTTCGGGCTAGGGTTAGGGTTAGGGGACGGGGACGGTTTAGGGTCCAGGTGAGGGTCCGACAACGCTTTAGGGGGAGCGTGCGTGTGAGGGCGCGGGTTAGTGTTAGCGTACGTGTTAGGATTAGGGGATGGGTGAGGGTCAGGCTTCGGGGAAGGGTTAGGGTTAGGGTTCGGGCTAGGGTTAGGGTTAGGGGACGGGGACGGTTTAGGGTCCAGGTGAGGGTCCGACAACGCTTTAGGGGGAGCGTGCGTGTGAGGGCGCGGGTTAGTGTGAGCCTACGGGTTAGGATTAGGGGACGGGTATGGGTCAGGCTACAGGGAAGGGTTAGGGTTAGGGTTCGGGCTAGGGTTAGGGTTAGGGGACGGGGACGGTTTAGGGTCCAGGTGAGGGTCCGACAACGCTTTAGGGGGAGTGTGCGTGTGAGGGCGCGGGTTAGTGTGAGCCTACGGGTTAGGATTAGGGGACGGGTGAGGGTCAGGCTTCGGGGAAGGGTTTGGGTTAGGGTTCGGGCTAGGGTTAGAGTTAGGGGACGGGGACGGTTTAGGGTCCAGGTGAGGGTCCGACAACGCTATAGGGGGAGCGTTCGTGTGAGGGCGCGGGTTAGTGTTAGCGTACGTGTTAGGATTAGGGGACGGGTGAGGGTCAGGCTTCGGGGAAGGTTTAGGGTGAGGGTTCGGGCTAGGGTTAGGGTTAGGGGACGGGGACGGTTTAGGGTCCAGGTGAGGGTCCGACAACGCTTTAGGGGGAGCGTGCGTGTGAGGGCGCGGGTTAGTGTTAGCGTACGTGTTAGGATTAGGGGATGGGTGAGGGTCAGGCTTCGGGGAAGGGTTAGGGTTAGGGTTCGGGCTAGGGTTAGGGTTAGGGGACGGGGACGGTTTAGGGTCCAGGTGAGGGTCCGACAACGCTTTAGGGGGAGCGTGCGTGTGAGGGCGCGGGTTAGTGTGAGCCTACGGGTTAGGATTAGGGGACGGGTGAGGGTCAGGCTACAGGGAAGGGTTAGGGTTAGGGTTCGGGCTAGGGTTAGGGTTAGGGGACGGGGACGGTTTAGGGTCCAGGTGAGGGTCCGACAACGCTTTAGGGGGAGCGTGCGTGTGAGGGCGCGGTTTAGTGTTAGCGTACGGGTTAGGATTAGGGGACGGGTGAGGGTCAGGCTTCGGGGAAGGATTAGGGTTAGGGTTCGGGCTAGGTTTAGGGTTAGGGGACGGGGACGGTTTAGGGTCCAGGTGAGGATCCGACAACGCTTTAGGGGGAGCATGCGTGTGAGGGCGCGGGTTAGTGTGAGCGTACGGGTTAGGATTAGGGGACGGGTGAGGGTCAGGCTTCGGGGAAGGTTTAGGGTTAGGGTTCGGGCTAGGGTTAGGGTTAGGGGACGGGGACGGTTTAGGGTCCAGGTGAGTGTCCGACAACGCGTTAGGGGGAGCGTTCGTGTGAGGGCGCGGGTTAGTGTTAGCGTACGTGTTAGGATTAGGGGACGGGTGAGTGTCAGGTTTCGGGGAAGGTTTAGGGTTAGGGTTCGGGCTAGGGTTAGGGTTAGGGGACGGGGACGGTTTAGGGTCCAGGTGAGGGTCCGACAACGCTTTAGGGGGAGCGTGCGTGTGAGGGCGCGGGTTATGTGAGCCTACGGGTTAGGATTAGGGGACGGGTGAGGGTCAGGCTTCGGGGAAGGGTTAGGGTTAGGGTTCGGGCTAGGGTTAGGGTTAGGGGACGGGGACGGTTTAGGGTCCAGGTGAGGGTCCGACAACGCTTTAGGGGGAGCGTTCGTGTGAGGGCGCGGGTTAGTGTTAGCGTACGTGTTAGGATTAGGGGACGGGTGAGGGTCAGGCTTCGGGGAAGGTTTAGGGTGAGGGTTCGGGCTAGGGTTAGGGTTAGGGGACGGGGACGGTTTAGGGTCCAGGTGAGCGTCCGACAACGCTTTAGGGGGAGCGTGCGTGTGAGGGCGCGGGTTAGTGTTAGCGTACGTGTTAGGATTAGGGGATGGGTGAGGGTCAGGCTTCGGGGAAGGGTTAGGGTTAGGGTTCGGGCTAGGGTTAGGGTTAGGGGACGGGGACGGTTTAGGGTCCAGGTGAGGGTCCGACAACGCTTTAGGGGGAGCGTGCGTGTGAGGGCGCGGGTTAGTGTGAGCCTACGGGTTAGGATTAGGGGACGGGTGAGGGTCAGGCTACAGGGAAGGGTTAGGGTTAGGGTTCGGGCTAGGGTTAGGTTTAGGGGACGGGGACGGTTTAGGGTCCAGGTGAGGGTCCGACAACGCTTTAGGGGGAGCGTGCGTGTGAGGGCGCGGGTTAGTGTGAGCCTACGGGTTAGGATTAGGGGACGGGTGAGGGTCAGGCTTCGGGGAAGGGTTAGGTTTAGGGTTCGGGCTAGGGTTAGGGTTAGGGGACGGGGACGGTTTAGGGTCCAGGTGAGGGTCCGACAACGTTTTAGGGGGAGCGTGCGTGAGAGGGCGCGGGTTAGTGTGAGCGTACGGGTTAGTATTAGGGGACGGGAGAGGGTCAGGCTTCGGGGAAGTGTTAGGGTTAGGGTTCGGCCTAGGGTTAGGGTTAGGGGACGGGGACGGTTTAGGGTCCAGGTGAGGGTCCGACAACGCTTTAGGGGGAGCGTGCGTGTGAGGGCACAGGTTAGTGTTAGCGTACGGGTTAGGATTAGGGGACGGGTGAGGGTCAGCCTTCGGGGAAGGGTTAGGGTTAGGGTTCGGGCTAGGGTTAGGGTTAGGGGACGGGGACGGTTTAGAGTCCAGGTGAGGGTCCGACAACGCTTTAGGGGGAGCGTGCGTGTGAGGGCGCGGGTTCGTGTGAGCGTACGGGTTAGGATTAGGGGACGGGTGAGGGTCAGGCTTTGGGGAAGGGTTAGGGTTAGGGTTCGGGCTAGGGTTAGGTTTAGGGGACGGGGACGGTTTAGGGTCCAGGTGAGGGTCCGACAACGCTTTAGGGGGAGCGTGCATGTGAGGGCGCGGGTTAGTGTTAGCGTACGGTTTAGGATTAGGAGACGGGTGAGGGTCAGGCTTCGGGGAAGTGTTAGGGTTAGGGTTCGGGCTAGGGTTAGGGTTAGGGGACGGGGACGGTTTAGGGTCCAGGTGAGGGTCCGACAAGGCTTTAGGGGGAGCGTGCGTGTGAGGGCGCGGGTTAGTGTTAGCGTACGTGTTAGGATTAGGGGACGGGTGAGGGTCAGGCTTCGGGGAAGGCTTAGGGTTAGGGTTCGGGCTAGGGTTAGTGTTAGGGGACGGGGACGGTTTAGGGTCCAGGTGAGGGTCTGAAAAAGCTTTAGGGGTAGCGTGCGTGTGAGGGCGCGGGTTAGTGTTAGCCTTCGGGTTAGGATTAGGGGACGGGTGAGGGTCAGGCTTCGCGGAAGGTTTAGGGTTAGGGTTCGGGCTAGGGTTAGGTTTAGGGGACGGGGACGGTTTAGGGTCCAGGTGAGGGTCCGACAACGCTTTAGGGGGAGCGTGCGTGTGAGGGCGCGGGTTAGTGTGAGCCTACGGGTTAGGATTAGGGGACGGGTGAGGGTCAGGCTTCGGGGAAGGGTTAGGTTTAGGGTTCGGGCTAGGGTTAGGGTTAGGGGACGGGGACGGTTTAGGGTCCAGGTGAGGGTCCGACAACGTTTTAGGGGGAGCGTGCGTGAGAGGGCGCGGGTTAGTGTGAGCGTACGGGTTAGTATTAGGGGACGGGAGAGGGTCAGGCTTCGGGGAAGTGTTAGGGTTAGGGTTCGGCCTAGGGTTAGGGTTAGGGGACGGGGACGGTTTAGGGTCCAGGTGAGGGTCCGACAACGCTTTAGGGGGAGCGTGCGTGTGAGGGCACAGGTTAGTGTTAGCGTACGGGTTAGGATTAGGGGACGGGTGAGGGTCAGCCTTCGGGGAAGGGTTAGGGTTAGGGTTCGGGCTAGGGTTAGGGTTAGGGGACGGGGACGGTTTAGAGTCCAGGTGAGGGTCCGACAACGCTTTAGGGGGAGCGTGCGTGTGAGGGCGCGGGTTCGTGTGAGCGTACGGGTTAGGATTAGGGGACGGGTGAGGGTCAGGCTTTGGGGAAGGGTTAGGGTTAGGGTTCGGGCTAGGGTTAGGTTTAGGGGACGGGGACGGTTTAGGGTCCAGGTGAGGGTCCGACAACGCTTTAGGGGGAGCGTGCGTGTGAGGGCGCGGGTTAGTGTTAGCGTACGGTTTAGGATTAGGAGACGGGTGAGGGTCAGGCTTCGGGGAAGTGTTAGGGTTAGGGTTCGGGCTAGGGTTAGGGTTAGGGGACGGGGACGGTTTAGGGTCCAGGTGAGGGTCCGACAAGGCTTTAGGGGGAGCGTGCGTGTGAGGGCGCGGGTTAGTGTTAGCGTACGTGTTAGGATTAGGGGACGGGTGAGGGTCAGGCTTCGGGGAAGGCTTAGGGTTAGGGTTCGGGCTAGGGTTAGTGTTAGGGGACGGGGACGGTTTAGGGTCCAGGTGAGGGTCTGAAAAAGCTTTAGGGGTAGCGTGCGTGTGAGGGCGCGGGTTAGTGTTAGCCTACGGGTTAGGATTAGGGGACGGGTGAGGGTCAGGCTTCGCGGAAGGTTTAGGGTTAGGGTTCGGGCTAGGGTTAGGGTTAGGGGACGGGGACGGTTTAGGGTCCAGGTGAGTGTCCTACAACGCGTTAGGGGGAGCGTGCGTGTGAGGGCGCGGGTTAGTGTGAGCGTACGGGTTAGGATTAGGGGACGGGTGAGGGTCAGGCTTCGGGGAAGGGTTAGGGTTAGGGTTCGGGCTAGGGTTAGGGTTAGGGGACGGGGACGGTTTAGGGTCCAGGTGAGTGTCCGACAACGCGTTAGGGGGAGCGTTCGTGTGAGGGCGCGGGTTAGTGTGATCGTACGTGTTAGGATTAGGGGACGGGTGAGTGTCAGGTTTCGGGGAAGGTTTAGGGTTAGGGTTCGGGCTAGGGTTAGGGTTAGGGGACGGGGACGGTTTAGGGTCCAGGTGAGGGTCCGACAACGCTTTAGGGGGAGCGTGCGTGTGAGGGCGCGTGTTAGTGTGAGCCTACGGGATAGGATTAGGGGACGGGTGAGGGTCAGGCTTCGGGGAAGGTTTAGGGTTAGGGTTCGGGCTAGGGTTAGGGTTAGGGGACGGGGACGGTTTAGGGTCCAGGTGAGGGTCCGACAACGCTTTAGGGGGAGCGTTCGTGTGAGGGCGCGGGTTAGTGTTAGCGTACGTGTTAGGATTAGGGGACGGGTGAGGGTCAGGCTTCGGGGAAGGTTTAGGGTGAGGGTTCGGGCTAGGGTTAGGGTTAGGGGACGGGGACGGTTTAGGGTCCAGGTGAGGGTCCGACAACGCTTTAGGGGGAGCGTGCGTGTGAGGGCGCGGGTTCGTGTGAGCGTACGGGTTAGGATTAGGGGACGGGTGAGGGTCAGGCTTCGGGGAAGGGTTAGGGTTAGGGTTCGGGCTAGGGTTAGGGTTAGGGGACGGGGACGGTTTAGGGTCCAGGTGAGGGTCCGACAACGCTTTAGGGGGAGCGTGAGTGTGAGGGCGCGGGTTAGTGTTAGCGTACGGTTTAGGATTAGGGGACGGGTGAGGGTCAGGCTTCGGGGAAGGGTTAGGGTTAGGGTTCGGGCTAGGGTTAGGGTTAGGGGACGGGGACGGTTTAGGGTCCAGGTGAGGGTCCGACAACGCTTTAGGGGGAGCGTGCGTGTCAGAGCGCGGGTTAGTGTTAGCGTACGGTTTAGGATTAGGGGACGTGTGAGGGTCAGGCTTCGGGGAAGGGTTAGGGTTAGGGTTCGGGCTAGGGTTAGGGTTAGGGGACGGGGACGGTTTAGGGTCCAGCTGAGGGTCCGACAACGTTTTAGGGGGAGCGTGCGTGTGAGGGCGTGGGTTAGTGTGAGTGTACGGATTATGATTAGGGGACGGGTGAGTGTCAAGCTTCGGGGAAGGGTTAGGGTTAGGGTTCGGCTAGGGTTAGGGTTAGGGGACGGGGACGGTTTAGGGTCCAGGTGAGGGTCCGACAACACTTTAGGGGGAGCGTGCGTGTGAGGGCGCGGGTTAGTGTTAGCGTATGGGTTACGATTAGGGGACGGGTGAGGGTCAGGCTTCGGGGAAGGGTTAGGTTTAGGGTTCGGGCTAGGGTTAGGGTTAGGGGACGGGGACGGTTTAGGGTCCAGGTGAGGGTCCGACAACGTTTTAGGGGGAGCGTGCGTGAGAGGGCGCGGGTTAGTGTGAGCGTACGGGTTAGTATTAGGGGACGGGAGAGGGTCAGGCTTCGGGGAAGTGTTAGGGTTAGGGTTCGGGCTAGGGTTAGGGTTAGGGGACGGGGACAGTTTAGGGTCCAGGTGAGGGTCCGACAACGCTTTAGGGGGAGCGTGCGTGTGAGGGCACAGGTTAGTGTTAGCGTACGGGTTAGGATTACGGGACGGGTGAGGGTCAGCCTTCGGGGAAGGGTTAGGGTTAGGGTTCGGGCTAGGGTTAGGGTTAGGGGACGGGGACGGTTTAGAGTCCAGGTGAGGGTCCGACAACGCTTTAGGGGGAGCGTGCGTGTGAGGGCGCGGGTTCGTGTGAGCGTACGGGTTAGGATTAGGGGACGGGTGAGGGTCAGGCTTCGGGGAAGGGTTAGGGTTAGGGTTCGGGCTAGGGTTAGGTTTAGGGGACGGGGACGGTTTAGGGTCCAGGTGAGGGTCCGACAACGCTTTAGGGGGAGCGTGCATGTGAGGGCGCGGGTTAGTGTTAGCGTACGGTTTAGGATTAGGGGACGGGTGAGGGTCAGGCTTCGGGGAAGGGTTAGGGTTAGGGTTCGGGCTAGGGTTAGGGTTAGCGGACGGGGACGGTTTAGGGTCCAGGTGAGGGTCCGACAACGCTTTAGGGGGAGCGTGCGTGTGAGGGCGCGGGTTAGTGTTAGCGTATGTGTTAGGATTAGGGGACGGGTGAGGGTCAGGCTTCGGGGAAGTGTTAGGGTTAGGGTTCGGGCTAGGGTTAGGGTTAGGGGACGGGGACGGTTTAGGGTCCAGGTGAGGGTCCGACAACGCTTTAGGGGGAGCGTGCGTGTGAGGGCGCGGGTTAGTGTGAGCGTACGGGTTAGGATTAGGGGACGGGTGAGGGTCAGGCTTCGGGGAAGGGTTAGGGTTAGGGTTCGGGCTAGGGTTAGTGTTAGGGGACGGGGACGGTTTAGGGTCCAGGTGAGTGTCCGACAACGCTTTAGGGGGAGCGTGCGTGTGAGGGCGTGGGTTAGTGTTGGCGTACGGTTTAGGATTAGGGGACGGGTGAGGGTCAGGCTTCGGGGAAGGGTTAGGGTTAGGGTTCGGGCTAGGGTTAGGGTTAGGGGACGGGGACGGTTTAGGGTCCAGGTGAGGGTCCGACAACGCTTTAGGGGGAGCGTGCGTGTGAGGGCGCGGGTTAGTGTGAGCGTACGGGTTAGGATTAGGGGACGGGTGAGGGTCAGGCTTCGGGGAAGGGTTAGGGTTAGGGTTCGGGCTAGGGTTAGGGTTAGGGGACGGGGACGGTTTAGGGTCCAGGTGAGGGTCCGACAACGCTTTAGGGGGGGCGTGCGTGTGAGGGCGCGGGTTAGTGTGAGCGTACGGGTTAGGATTAGGGGACGGGTGAGGGTCAGGCTTCGGGGAAGGGTTAGGGTTAGGGTTCGGGCTAGGGTTAGGGTTAGGGGACGGGGACGGTTTAGGGTCCAGGTGAGGGTCCGACAACGCTTTAGGGGGAGCGTGCGTGTGAGGGCGCGGGTTAGTGTGAGCGTACGGGTTAGGATTAGGGGACGGGTGAGGGTCAGACTTCGGGGAAGGGTTAGGGTTAGGGTTCAGGCTAGGGTTAGGGTTAGGGGACGGGGACGGTTTAGGGTCCAGGTGAGGGTCCGACAACGCTTTAGGGGGAGCGTGCGTGTGAGGGCGCGGGTTCGTGTGAGCGTACGGGTTAGGATTAGGGGACGGGTGAGGGTCAGGCTTCGGGGAAGGGTTAGGGTTAGGGTTCGGGCTAGGGTTAGGTTTAGGGGACGGGGACGGTTTAGGGTCCAGGTGAGGGTCCGACAACGCTTTAGGGGGAGCGTTCGTGTGAGGGCGCGGGTTAGTGTTAGCGTACGTGTTAGGATTAGGGGACGGGTGAGGATCAGGCTTCGGGGAAGGTTTAGGGTTAGGGTTCGGGCTAGGGTTAGGGTTAGGGGACGGGGACGGTTTAGGGTCCAGGTGAGTGTCCGACAACGCGTTAGGGGGAGCGTTCGTGTGAGGGCGCGGGTTAGTGTTAGCGTACGTGTTAGGATTAGGGGACGGGTGAGTGTCAGGTTTCGGGGAAGGTTTAGGGTTAGGGTTCGGGCTAGGGTTAGGGTTAGGGGACGGGGACGGTTTAGGGTCCTGGTGAGGGTCCGACAACGCTTTAGGGGGAGCGTGCGTGTGAGGGCGCGGGTTAGTGTGAGCCTACGGGTTAGGATTAGGGGACGGGTGAGGGTCAGGCTTCGGGGAAGGGTTAGGGTTAGGGTTCGGGCTAGGGTTAGGGTTAGGGGACGGGGACGGTTTAGGGTCCAGGTGAGGGTCCGACAACGCTTTAGGGGGAGCGTTCGTGTGAGGGCGCGGGTTAGTGTTAGCGTACGTGTTAGGATTAGGGGACGGGTGAGGGTCAGGCTTCGGGGAAGGTTTAGGGTGAGGGTTCGGGCTAGGGTTAGGGTTAGGGGACGGGGACGGTTTAGGGTCCAGGTGAGGGTCCGACAACGCTTTAGGGGGAGCGTGCGTGTGAGGGCGCGGGTTCGTGTGAGCGTACGGGTTAGGATTAGGGGACGGGTGAGGGTCAGGCTTCGGGGAAGGTTTAGGGTTAGGGTTCGGGCTAGGGTTAGGGTTAGGGGACGGGGACGGTTTAGGGTCCAGGTGAGGGTCCGACAACGCTTTAGGGGGAGCGTGAGTGTGAGGGCGCGGGTTAGTGTTAGCGTACGGTTTAGGATTAGGGGACGGGTGAGGGTCAGGCTTCGGGGAAGGGTTAGGGTTAGGGTTCGGGCTAGGGTTAGGGTTAGGGGACGGGGACGGTTTAGGGTCCAGGTGAGGGTCCGACAACGTTTTAGGGGGAGCGTGCGTGTGAGGGCGTGGGTTAGTGTGAGTGTACGGATTATGATTAGGGGACGGGTGAGGGTCAAGCTTCGGGGAAGGGTTAGGGTTAGGGTTCGGCTAGGGTTAGGGTTAGGGGACGGGGACGGTTTAGGGTCCAGGTGAGGGTCCGACAACACTTTAGGGGGAGCGTGCGTGTGAGGGCGCGGGTTAGTGTTAGCGTATGGGTTACGATTAGGGGACGGGTGAGGGTCAGGATTCGGGGAAGGGTTAGGTTTAGGGTTCGGGCTAGGGTTAGGGTTAGGGGACGGGGACGGTTTAGGGTCCAGGTGAGGGTCCGACAACGTTTTAGGGGGAGCGTGCGTGAGAGGGCGCGGGTTAGTGTGAGCGTACGGGTTAGTATTAGGGGACGGGAAAGGGTCAGGCTTCGGGGAAGTGTTAGGGTTAGGGTTCGGGCTAGGGTTAGGGTTAGGGGACGGGGACGGTTTAGGGTCCAGGTGAGGGTCCGACAACGCTTTAGGGGGAGCGTGCTTGTGAGGGCACAGGTTAGTGTTAGCGTACGGGTTAGGATTACGGGACGGGTGAGGGTCAGCCTTCGGGGAAGGGTTAGGGTTAGGGTTCGGGCTAGGGTTAGGGTTAGGGGACGGGGACGGTTTAGAGTCCAGGTGAGGGTCCGACAACGCTTTAGGGTGAGCGTGCGTGTGAGGGCGCGGGTTCGTGTGAGCGTACGGGTTAGGATTAGGGGACGGGTGAGGGTCAGGCTTCGGGGAAGGGTTAGGGTTAGGGTTCGGGCTAGGGTTAGGTTTAGGGGACGGGGACGGTTTAGGGTCCAGGTGAGGGTCCGACAACGCTTTAGGGGAAGCGTGCATGTGAGGGCGCGGGTTAGTGTTAGCGTACGGTTTAGGATTAGGGGACGGGTGAGGGTCAGGCTTCGGGGAAGGGTTAGGGTTAGGGTTCGGGCTAGGGTTAGGGTTAGCGGACGGGGACGGTTTAGGGTCCAGGTGAGGGTCCGACAAGGCTTTAGGGGGAGCGTGCGTGTGAGGGCGCGGGTTAGTGTTAGCGTATGTGTTAGGATTAGGGGACGGGTGAGGGTCAGGCTTCGGGGAAGGGTTAGGGTTAGGGTTCGGGCTAGGGTTAGTGTTAGGGGACGGGGACGGTTTAGGGTCAAGGTGAGGGTCTGAAAACGCTTTAGGGGGAGCGTGCGTGTGAGGGCGCGGGTTAGTGTTAGCCTACGGGTTAGGCTTAGGGGACGGGTGAGGGTCAGGCTTCGTGGAAGGTTTAGGGTTAGGGTTCGGGCTAGGGTTAGGGTTAGGGGACGGGGACGGTTTAGGGTCCAGCTGAGGGTCCGACAACGTTTTAGGGGGAGCGTGCGTGTGAGGGCTCGGGTTAGTGTTGGCGTACGGGTTAGGATTAGGGGACGGGTGAGGGTCAGGCTTCGGGGAAGGGTTAGGGTTAGGGTTCGGGCTAGGGTTAGGCTTAGGGGACGGGGACGGTTTAGGGTCCAGGTGAGGGTCCGACAACGCTTTAGGGGGAGCGTGCATGTGAGGGCGCGGGTTAGTGTTAGCGTATGGGTTAGGGTTAGGGGACGGGTGAGGGTCAGGCTTCGGGGAACAGTTTGGTTTAGGTTTCGGGCTAGGGTTAGGGTTAGGGGACGGGGACGGTTTAGGGACCAGGTGAGGGTCCGACAACCCTTTAGGGGGAGCGTGCGTGTGAGGGCGCGGGTTAGTGTGAGCGTACGGGTTAGGATTAGGGGACGGGTGAGGGTCAGGCTTCGGGGAAGGGTTAGGGTTAGGGTTCGGGCTAGGGTTAGGGTTAGGGGACGGGGACGGTTTAGGGTCCAGGTGAGGGTCCGACAACGCTTTAGGGGGAGCGTGCGTGTGAGGGCGCGGGTTAGTGTGAGCGTACGGGTTAGGATTAGGGGACGGGTGAGGGTCAGGCTTCGGGGAAGGGTTAGGGTTAGGGTTCGGGCTAGGGTTAGGGGACGGGGACGGGGACGGTTTAGGGTCCAGGTGAGGGTCCGACAACGCTTTAGGGGGAGCGTGCGTGTGAGGGCGCGGGTTAGTGTGAGCGTACGGGTTAGGATTAGGGGACGGGTGAGGGTCAGGCTTCGGAGAAGGGTTAGGGTTAGGTTTCGGGCTAGGGTTAGGGTTAGGGGATGGGGACGGTTTAGGGTCCAGGTAAGGGTCCGACAACGCTTTAGGGGGAGCGTGCGTGTGAGGGCGCGGGTTAGTGTGAGCGTACGGGTTAGGATTAGGGGACGGGTGAGGTTCAGGCTTCGGGGAAGTGTTAGGGTTAGGGTTAGGGTTCGGGCTAGGGTTAGGGTTAGGGGACAGGGACGGTTTAGGGTCCAGGTGAGTGTCCGACAACGCTTTAGGGGGAACGTGCGTGTGAGGGCGTTGGTTAGTGTGAGCCTACAGGTTAGGATTAGGGGACGGGTGAGGGTCAGGCTTCGGGGAAGGGTTAGGGTTAGGGTAAGGGCTAGGGTTAGGGTTAGGGGACGGGGACGGTTTAGGGTCCAGGTGAGTGTCCGACAACGCTTTAGGGGGAGCGTGCGTGTGAGGGCGTGGGTTAGTGTTGGCGTACGGTTTAGGATTAGGGGACGGGTGAGGGTCAGGCTTCGGGGAAGGGTTAGGGTTAGGGTTCGGGCTAGGGTTAGGGTTAGGGGACGGGGACGGTTTAGGGTCCAGGTGAGGGTCCGACAACGCTTTAGGGGGAGCGTGCGTGTGAGGGCGCGGGTTAGTGTGAGCGTACGGGTTAGGATTAGGGGACGGGTGAGGGTCAGACTTCGGGGAAGGGTTAGGGTTAGGGTTCGGGCTAGGGTTAGGGTTAGGGGACGGGGACGGTTTAGGGTCCAGGTGAGGGTCCGACAACCCTTTAGGGGGAGCGTGCGTGTGAGGGCGCGGGTTCGTGTGAGCGTACGGGTTAGGATTAGGGGACGGGTGAGGGTCAGGCTTCGGGGAAGGGTTAGGGTTAGGGTTCGGGCTAGGGTTAGGTTTAGGGTACGGGGACGGTTTAGGGTCCAGGTGAGGGTCCGACAACGCTTTAGGGGAGCGTGCATGTGAGGGCGCGGGTTAGTGTTAGCGTACGGTTTAGGATTAGGTGACGGGTGAGTGTCAGGCTTCGGGGAAGGGTTAGGGTTAGGGTTCGGGCTAGGGTTAGGGTTAGGGGACGGGGACGGTTTAGGGTCCAGGTGAGGGTCCGACAACGCTTTAGGGGGAGCGTGCGTGTGAGGGCGCGGGTTAGTGTTAGCGTACGTGTTAGGATTAGGGGACGGGTGAGGGTCAGGCTTCGCGGAAGGGTTAGGGTTAGGGTTCGGGCTAGGGTTAGTGTTAGGGGACGGGGACGGTTTAGGGTCCAGGTGAGGGTCTGAAAAAGCTTTAGGGGGAGCGTGCGTGTGAGGGCGCGGGTTAGTGTTAGCCTATGGGTTAGGATTAGGGGACGGGTGAGGGTCAGGCTTCGCGGAAGGTTTAGGGTTAGGGTTCGGGCTAGGGTTAGGGTTAGGGGACGGGGACGGTTTAGGGTCCAGCTGAGGGTCCGACAACGTTTTAGGGGGAGCGTGCGTGTGAGGGCTCGGGTTAGTGTTGGCGTACGGGTTAGGATTAGGGGACGGGTGAGGGTCAGGCTTCGGGGAAGGGTTAGGGTTAGGGTTCGGGCTAGGGTTAGGCTTAGGGGACGGGGACGGTTTAGGGTCCAGGTGAGGGTCCGACAACGCTTTAGTGGGAGCGTGCGTGTGTGGGCGTGGGTTAGTGTGAGCGTACGGGTTAGGATTAGGGGACGGGTGAGGGTCAGGATTCGGAGAAGGGTTAGGGTTAGGGTTCGGGCTAGGGTTAGGGTTAGGGGACGGGGACGGTTTAGGGTCCAGGTGAGGGTCCGACAACGCTTTAGGGGGAGCGTGCATGTGAGGGCGCGGGTTAGTGTTAGCGTATGGGTTAGGGTTAGGGGACGGGTGAGGGTCAGGCTTCGGGGAAGAGTTTGGTTTAGGTTTCGGGCTAGGGTTAGGGTTAGGGGACGGGAACGGTTTAGGGTCCAGGTGAGGGTCCGACAACCCTTTAGGGGGAGCGTGCGTGTGAGGGCGCGGGTTAGTGTGAGCGTACGGGTTAGGATTAGGGGACGGGTGAGGGTCAGGCTTCGGGGAAGGGTTAGGGTTAGGGTTCGGGCTAGGGTTAGGGTTAGGGGACGGGGACGGTTTAGGGTCCAGGTGAGGGTCCGACAACGCTTTAGGGGGAGCGTGCGTGTGAGGGCGCGGGTTAGTGTGAGCGTACGGGTTAGGATTAGGGGACGGGTGAGGGTCAGGCTTCGGGGAAGGGTTAGGGTTAGGGTTCGGGCTAGGGTTAGGGGACGGGGACGGGGACGGTTTAGGGTCCAGGTGAGGGTCCGACAACGCTTTAGGGGGAGCATGCGTGTGAGGGCGCGGGTTAGTGTTAGCGTACGGGTTAGGATTAGGGGACGGGTGAGGGTCAGGCTTCGGAGAAGGGTTAGGGTTAGGTTTCGGGCTAGGGTTAGGGTTAGGGGATGGGGACGGTTTAGGGTCCAGGTAAGGGTCCGACAACGCTTTAGGGGGAGCGTGCGTGTGAGGGCGCGGGTTAGTGTGAGCGTACGGGTTAGGATTAGGGGACGGGTGAGGTTCAGGCTTCGGGGAAGGGTTAGGGTTAGGGTTAGGGTTCGGGCTAGGGTTAGGGTTAGGGGACGGGGACGGTTTAGGGTCCAGGTGAGGGTCCGACAAAGCTTTAGGGGGAGCGTGCGTGTGAGGGCGCGGGTTAGTGTGAGCCTACGGGTTAGGATTAGGGGACGGGTGAGGGTCAGGCTTCGGGGAAGGGTTAGGGTTAGGGTTCGGGCTAGGGTTAGGGTTAGGGGACGGGGACGGTTTAGGGTCCAGGTGAGGGTCCGACAACGCTTTAGGGGGAGCGTGCGTGTGAGGGCGCGGTTTAGTGTGAGCCTACGGGTTAGGATTAGGGGACGGGTGAGGGTCAGGCTTCGGGGAAGGGTTAGGGTTAGGGTTCGGGCTAGGGTTAGGGTTAGGGGACGGGGACGGTTTAGGGTCCAGGTGAGGGTCCGACAACGCTTTAGGGGGAGCGTGCGTGTGAGGGCGCGGGTTAGTGTTAGCCTACGGGTTAGGATTAGGGGACGGGTGAGGGTCAGGCTACGGGGAAGGGTTAGGGTTAGGGTTCGGGCTAGGGTTAGGGTTAGGGGACGGGGACGGTTTAGGGTCCAGGTGAGGGTCCGACAATGCTTTAGGGGGAGCGTGCGTGTGAGGGCGCGGGTTAGTGTGAGCGTACGGGTTAGGATTAGGGGACGGGTGAGGGTCAGGCTTCGGGGAAGGGTTAGGGTTAGGGTTCGGGCTAGGGTTAGGGTTAGGGGACGGGGACGGTTTAGGGTCCAGGTGAGGGTCCGACAACGCTTTAGGGGGAGCGTGCATGTGAGGGCGCGGGTTAGGGTTAGCGTATGGGTTAGGGTTAGGGGACGGGTGAGGGTCAGGCTTCGGGGAAGAGTTAGGTTTAGGTTTCGGGCTAGGGTTAGGGTTAGGGGACTGGGAAGGTTTAGGGTCCAGGTGAGGGTCCGACAACGCTTTAGGGGGAGCGTGCGTGTGAGGGCGCGGGTTAGTGTTAGCGTACGGGTTAGGATTAGGGGACGGGTGAGGGTCAGGCTTCGGGGAAGGGTTAGGGTTAGGGTTCGGGCTAGGGTTAGGGTTAGGGGACGGGGACGGTTTAGGGTCCAGGTGAGGGTCCGACAACCCTTTAGGGGGAGCGTGCATGTGAGGGCGCGGGTTAGTGTGAGCCTACGGGTTAGGATTAGGGGACGGGTGAGGGTCAGCCTTCTGGGAAGGGTTAGGGTTAGGGTTCGGGCTAGGGTTAGGTTTAGGGGACGGGGACGCTTTAGGGTCCAGGTGAGGGTCCGACAACGCTTTAGGGGGAGCGTGCGTGTGAGGGCGCGGGTTAGTGTGAGCGTACGGGTTAGGATTAGGGGACGGGTGAGGGTCAGGCTTCGGGGAAGGGTTAGGGTTAGGGTTCGGGCTAGGGTTAGGGGACGGGGACGGGGACGGTTTAGGGTCCAGGTGAGGGTCCGACAACGCTTTAGGGGGAGCGTGCGTGTTAGGGCGCCGGTTAGTGTTAGCGTACGGGTTAGGATTAGGGGACGGGTGAGGGTCAGGCTTCGGGGAAGGGTTAGGGTTAGGTTTCGAGCTAGGGTTAGGGTTAGGGGATGGGGACGGTTTAGGGTCCAGGTGAGGGTCCGACAATGCTTTAGGGGGAGCGTGCGTGTGAGGGCGCGGGTTAGTGTTAGCGTACGGGTTAGGATTAGGGGACGGGTGAGGGTCAGGCTTCGGGGAAGGGTTAGGGTTAGGGTTCGGGCTAGGGTTAGGGTTAGGGGACGGGGACGATTTAGGGTCCAGGTGAGTGTCCGACAACGCTTTAGGGGGAGCGTTCGTGTGAGGGCGCGGGTTAGTGTTAGCGTACGTGTTAGGATTAGGGGACGGGTGAGTGTCAGGCTTCGGGGAAGATTTAGGGTTAGGGTTCGGGCTAGGGTTAGGGTTAGGGGACGGGGACGGTTTAGGGTCCAGGTGAGGGTCCGACAACGCTTTAGGGGGAGCGTGCGTGTGAGGGCGCGGGTTAGTGTTAGCGTACGGGTTAGGATTAGGGGACGGGTGAGGGTCAGGCTTTGGGGAAGGGTTAGGGTTAGGGTTCGGGCTAGGGTTAGGGTTAGGGGACAGGGACGGTTTAGAGTCCAGGTGAGGGTCCGACAAGGCTTTAGGGGGAACGTGCGTGTGAGGGCGTTGGTTAGTGTGAGCCTACAGGTTAGGATTAGGGGACGGTTGAGGGTCAGGCTTCGGGGAAGGGTTAGGGTTAGGGTTCGGGCTAGGGTTAGGGTTAGGGGACAGGGACGGTTTAGGGTCCAGGTGAGTGTCCGACAACGCTTTAGGGGGAGCGTGCGTGTGAGGGCGCGGGTTAGTGTTGGCGTAAGGTTTAGGATTAGGGGACGGGTGAGGGTCAGCCTTCGGGGAAGGGTTAGGGTTATGGTTCGTGCTAGGTTTAGGGTTAGGGAACGGGGACGGTTTAGGGTCCAGGTGAGGGTCCGACAACGCTTTAGTGGGAGCGTGCGTGTGAGGGCGCGGGTTAGTGTGAGCGTACGGGTTAGGATTAGGGGACGGGTGAGGGTCAGGCTTCGGGGAAGGGTTAGGGTTAGGGTTCGGGCTAGGGTTAGGGTTAGGGGACGGGGACAGTTTAGGGTCCAGGTGAGGGTCCGACAACGCTTTAGGGGGAGCGTTCGTGTGAGGGCGCGGGTTAGTGTTAGCGTACGGGTTAGGATTAGGGGACGGGTGAGGGTCAGGCTTCGGGGAAGGTTTAGGGTTAGGGTTCGGGCTAGGGTTAGGGTTAGGGGACGGGGACGGTTTAGGGTCCAGGTGAGGGTCCGACAACGCTTTAGGGGGAGCGTGCGTGTGAGGGCGTGGGTTAGTGTGAGCCTACGGGTTAGGATTAGGGGACGGGTGAGTGTCAGGCTTCGGGGAAGGGTTAGGGTTAGGGTTCGGGCTAGGGTTAGGGTTAGGGGACGGGGACGGTTTAGGGTCCAGGTGAGGGTCCGACAACGCTTTAGGGGGAGCGTGCATGTGAGGGCGCGGGTTAGTGTTAGCGTATGGGTTAGGGTTAGGGGACGGGTGAGGGTCAGGCTTCGGGGAAGAGTTAGGTTTAGGTTTCGGGCTAGGGTTAGGGTTAGGGCACTGGGAAGGTTTAGGGTCCAGGTGAGGGTCCGACAACGCTTTAGGGGGAGCGTGCTTGTGAGGGCGCGGGTTAGTGTTAGCGTACGGGTTAGGATTAGGGGACGGGTGAGGGTCAGGCTTCGGGGAAGGGTTAGGGTTAGGGTTCGGGCTAGGGTTAGGGTTAGGGGACGGGGACAGTTTAGGGTCCAGGTGAGGGTCTGACAACCCTTTAGGGGGAGCGTGCGTGTGAGGGCGCGGGTTAGTGTGAGCCTACGGGTTAGGATTAGGGGACGGGTGAGGGTCAGGCTTCGGGGAAGGGTTAGGGTTAGGGTTCGGGCTAGGGTTAGGGTTAGGGGACGGGGACGGTTTAGAGTCCAGGTGAGGGTCCGACAACGCTTTAGGGGGAGCGTGCGTGTGAGGGCGCGGGTTAGTGTGAGCGTACGGGTTAGGATTAGGGGACGGGTGAGGGTCAGGCTTCGGGGAAGGGTTAGGGTTAGGGTTCGGGCTAGGGTTAGGGTTAGGGGACGGGGACGGTTTAGGGTCCAGGTGAGGGTCCGACAACGCTTTAGGGGGAGCATGCGTGTGAGGGCGCGGGTTAGTGTTAGCGTACGGGTTAGGATTAGGGGACGGGTGAGGGTCAGGCTTCAGGGAAGGGTTAGGGTTAGGGTTCGGGCTAGGGTTAGGGTTAGGGGACGGGGACGGTTTAGGGTCCAGGTGAGGGTCCGACTACGTTTTAGGGGGAGCGTGCGTGTGAGGGCGCGGGTTAGTGTGAGCGTACGGGTTAGGATTAGGGGACGGGAGAGGGTCAGGCTTCGGGGTAGTGTTAGGTATAGGGTTCGGGCTAGGGTTAGGGTTAGGGGACGGGGACGGTTTACGGTCCAGGTGAGGGTCTGACAACGCTTTAGGGGGAGCATGCGTGTGAGGGCGCGGGTTAGTGTTAGCGTACGGGTTAGGATTAGGGGACGGGTGAGGGTCAGGCTTCGGGGAAGGGTTAGGGTTAGGGTTCGGGCTAGGGTTAGTGTTAGGGGACGGGGACGGTTTAGGGTCCAGGTGAGGGTCCGACAACGCTTTAGGGGGAGCGTGCGTGTGAGGGCGCGGGTTAGTGTGAGCGTACGGGTTAGGATTAGGGGACGGGTGAGGGTCAGGCTTCGGGGAAGGGTTAGGGTTAGGGTTCGGGCTAGGGTTAGGGTTAGGGGACGGGGACGGTTTAGGGTCCAGGTGAGGGTCCGACAACGCTTTAGGGGGAGCGTGCGTGTGAGGGCGCGGGTTAGTGTTAGCGTACGGTTTTGGATTAGGGGACGGGTGAGGGTCAGGCTTTGGGGAAGGGTTAGGGTTAGGGTTCGGGCTAGGGTTAGGGTTAGGGGACGGGGACGGTTTAGGGTCCAGCTGATGGTCCGACAACGTTTTAGGGGGAGCGTGCGAGTGAGGGCGTCGGTTAGTGTGAGTGTACGGATTAGGATTCGGGGACGGGTGAGGGTCAGGATTCGGGGAAGGGTTAGGGTTAGGGTTCGGGCTAGGGTTAGGGTTAGGGGACGGGGACGGTTTACGGTCCAGGTGAGGGTCCGACAACGCTTTAGGGGGAGCGTGAGTGTGAGGGCGCGGGTTAGTGTTAGCGTATGGGTTAGGATTAGGGGACGGGTGAGGGTCAGGCTTCGGGGAAGGGTTAGAGTTAGGGTTCGGGCTAGGGTTAGGGTTAGGGGACGGGGACGGTTTAGGGTCCAGGTGAGGGTCCGACAACGTTTTAGGGGGAGCGTGCGTGTGAGGGCGCGGGTTAGTGTGAGCGTACGGGTTAGGATTAGGGGACGGGAGAGGGTCAGGCTTCGGGGAAGTGTTAGGGTTAGGGTTCGGGCTAGGGTTAGGGTTAGGGGACGGGGACGGTTTACGGTCCAGGTGAGGGTCCAACAACGCTTTAGGGGGAGCGTGCGTGTGAGGGCGCGGGTTAGTGTTAGCGTACGGGTTAGGATTAGGGGACGGGAGAGGGTCAGGCTTCTGGGAAGTGTTAGGGTTAGGGTTCGGGCTAGGGTTAGGGTTAGGGGACGGGGACGGTTTAGGGTCCAGGTGAGGGTCCGACAACGCTTTAGGGGGAGCGTGCGTGTGAGGGCGCGGGTTAGTGTGAGCGTACGGGTTAGGATTAGGGGACGGGTGAGGGTCAGGCTTCGGGGAAGGGTTAGGGTTAGGGTTCGGGCTAGGGTTAGGGTTAGGGGACGGGGACGGTTTAGGGACCAGGTGATGGTCCGACAACGCTTTAGGGGGAGCGTGCGTGTGAGGGCGCGGGTTAGTGTTGGCGTACGGGTTAGGATTAGGGGACGGGTGAGGGTCAGGCTTCGGGGAAGGGTTAGGGTTAAGGTTCGGGCTAGGGTTAGGGTTAGGGGACGGGGACGGTTTAGGGTCCAGGTGAGGGTCCGACAACGCTTTAGGGGGAGCGTGCGTGTGAGGGCGCGGGTTAGTGTTAGCGTACGGTTTAGGATTATGGGACGGGTGAGGGTCAGACTTCGGGGAAGTGTTAGGGTTAGGATTCGGGCTAGGGTTAGGGTTAGGGGACGGGGACGGTTGAGGGTCCAGGTGAGGGTCCGACAACGCTTTAGGGGGAGCGTGCGTGTGAGGGCGCGGGTTAGTGTGAGCCTACGGGTTAGGATTATGGGACGGGTGAGGGTCAGGCTTCGGGGAAGGGTTAGGGTTAGGGTTCGGGCTAGGGTTAGGGTTAGGGGACGGGGACTGTTTAGGGTCCAGGTGAGGGTCCGACAACGCTTTAGGGGGAGCGTGCGTGTGAGGGCGCGGGTTAGTGTGAGCGTACGGGTTAGGATTAGGGGACGGGTGAGGGTCAGGCTACGGGGAAGGGTTAGGGTTAGGGTTCGGGCTAGGGTTAGGGTTAGGGGACGGGGACGGTTTAGGGTCCATGTGAGGGTCCGACAACGCTTTAGGGGGAGCGTGCGTGTGAGGGCGTGGGTTAGTGTGAGCGTACGGGTTAGGATTAGGGGACGGGTGAGGGTCAGGCTTCGGGGAAGGGTTAGGGTTAGGGTTCGGGCTAGGGTTAGGGTTAGGGGACGGGGACGGTTTAGGGTCCAGGTGAGGGTCCGACAACGCTTTAGGGGGAGCGTGCGTGTGAGGGCGCGGGTTAGTGTTAGCGTACGGGTTAGGATTAGGGGACGGGTGAGGGTCAGGCTTCGGGGAAGGGTTAGGGTTAGGTTTCGGGCTAGGGTTAGGGTTAGGGGACGGGGACGGTTTAGGGTCCAGGTGAGGGTCCGACAACGCTTTAGGGGGAGCGTGCGTGTGAGGGCGCGGGTTAGTGTTAGCGTACGGGTTAGGATTAGGGGACGGGTGAGGGTCAGGCTTCGGGGAAGGGTTAGGGTTAGGGTTCGGGCTAGGGTTAGGGTTAGGGGACGGGGACGGTTTAGGGTCCAGGTGAGTGTCCGACAACGCTTTAGGGGGAGCTTTCGTGTGAGGGCGCGGGTTAGTGTTAGCGTACGTGTTAGAATTAGGGGACGGGTGAGGGTCAGGCTTCGGGGAAGGTTTAGGGTTAGGGTTCGGGCTAGGGTTAGTGTTAGGGGACGGGGACGGTTTAGGGTCCAGGTGAGGGTACGACAACGCTTTAGGGGGAGCGTGCGTGTGAGGGCGCAGGTTAGTGTGAGCCTACGGGTTAGGATTAGGGGACGGGTGAGGGTCAGGCTTCGGGGAACGGTTAGGGTTAGGGTTCGGGCTAGGGTTAGGGTTAGGGGACGGGGACGGTTTAGGGTCCAGGTGAGGGTCCGAAAACGCTTTAGGGGGAGCGTTCGTGTGAGGGCGCGGGTTAGTGTTAGCGTACGTGCTAGGATTAGGGGACGGGTGAGGGTCAGGCTTCGGGGAAGCTTTAGGGTTAGGGTTCGGGCTAGGGTTAGGGTTAGGGGACGGGGACGGTTTAGGGTCCAGGTGAGGGTCCGACAACGCTTCAGGGGGAGCGTGCGTGTGAGGGCGCGGGTTACTGTTAGCGTACGGGTTAGGATTAGGGGACGGGTGAGGGTCAGGCTTCGGGGAATGGTTAGGATTAGTGTTCGGGCTAGGGTTAGGGTTAGGGGACGGGGATGGTTTAGGGTCCAGGTGAGGGTCCGACAACGCTTTAGGGGGAGCGTGCGTGTGAGGGCGCGGGTTAGTGTGAGCGTACGGGTTAGGATTAGGGGACGGGTGAGGGTCAGGCTTCGGGGAATGGTTAGGGTTAGGGTTAGGGTTCGGGCTAGGGTTAGGGTTAGGGGACAGGGACGGTTTAGGGTCCAGGTGAGGGTCCGACAGGGCTTTAGGGGGAACGTGCGTGTGAGGGCGTTGGTTAGTGTGAGCCTACAGGTTAGGATTAGGGGACGGGTGAGGGTCAGGCTTCGGGGAAGGGTTAGGGTTAGTGTTCGGGCTAGGGTTAGGGTTAGGGGACGGGGACGGTTTAGGGTCCAGGTGAGTGTCCGACAACGCTTTAGGGGGAGCGTGCGTGTGAGGGCGCGGGTTAGTGTTGCGTACGGTTTAGGATTAAGGGACGGGTGAGGGTCAGGCTTCGGGGAAGGGTTAGGGTTAGGGTTCGGGCTAGGTTTAGGGTTAGGGGACGGGGACGGTTTAGGGTCCAGGTGAGGGTCCGACAACGCTTTAGGGGGAGCGTGCGTGTGAGGGCGCGGGTTAGTGTGAGCGTACGGGTTAGGATTAGGGGACGGGTGAGGGTCAGGCTTCGGGGAAGGGTTAGGGTTAGGGTTCGGGCTAGGGTTAGGGTTAGGGGACGGGGACGGTTTAGGGTCCACGTGAGGGTCCGACAACGCTTTAGGGGGAGCGTTCGTGTGAGGGCGCGGGTTAGTGTTAGCGTACGTGTTAGGATTAGGGGACGGGTGAGGGTCAGGCTTCGGGGAAGGTTTAGGGTTAGGGTTCGGGCTAGGGTTAGGGTTAGGGGACGGGGACGGTTTAGGGTCCAGGTGAGGGTCCGACAACGCTTTAGGGGGAGCGTGCGTGTGAGGGCGCGGGTTAGTGTGAGCCTACGGGTTAGGATTAGGGGACGGGTGAGGGTCAGGCTTCGGGGAACGGTTAGGGTTAGGGTTCGGGCTAGGGTTAGGGTTAGGGGACGGGGACGGTTTAGGGTCCAGGTGAGGGTCCGAAAACGCTTTAGGGGGAGCGTTTGTGTGAGGGCGCGGGTTAGTGTTAGCGTACGTGCTAGGATTAGGGGACGGGTGAGGGTCAGGCTTCGGGGAAGGTTTAGGGTTAGGGTTCGGGCTAGGGTTAGGGTTAGGGGACGGGGACGGTTTAGGGTCCAGGTGAGGGTCCGACAACGCTTCAGGGGGAGCGTGCGTGTGAGGGCGCGGGTTACTGTTAGCGTACGGGTTAGGATTAGGAGACGGGTGAGGGTCAGGCTTCGGGGAATGGTTAGGATTAGTGTTCGGGCTAGGGTTAGGGTTAGGTGACGGGGATGGTTTAGGGTCCAGGTGAGGGTCCGACAACGCTTTAGGGGGAGCGTGCGTGTGAGGGCGCGGGTTAGTGTGAGCGTACGGGTTAGGATTAGGGGACGGGTGAGGGTCAGGCTTCGGGGAATGGTTAGGGTTAGGGTTAGGGTTCGGGCTAGGGTTAGGGTTAGGGGACAGGGACGGTTTAGGGTCCAGGTGAGGGTCCGACAAGGCTTTAGGGGGAACGTGCGTGTGAGGGCGTTGGTTAGTGTGAGCCTACAGGTTAGGATTAGGGGACGGGTGAGGGTCAGGCTTCGGGGAAGGGTTAGGGTTAGTGTTCGGGCTAGGGTTAGGGTTAGGGGACGGGGACGGTTTAGGGTCCAGGTGAGTGTCCGACAACGCTTTAGGGGGAGCGTGCGTGTGAGGGCGCGGGTTAGTGTTGCGTACGGTTTAGGATTAAGGGACGGGTGAGGGTCAGGCTTCGGGGAAGGGTTAGGGTTAGGGTTCGGGCTAGGTTTAGGGTTAGGGGACGGGGACGGTTTAGGGTCCAGGTGAGGGTCCGACAACGCTTTAGGGGGAGCGTGCGTGTGAGGGCGCGGGTTAGTGTGAGCGTACGGGTTATGATTAGGGGACGGGTGAGGGTCAGGCTTCGGGGAAGGGTTAGGGTTAGGGTTCGGGCTAGGGTTAGGGTTAGGGGACGGGGACGGTTTAGGGTCCAGGTGAGGGTCCGACAACGCTTTAGGGGGAGCGTGCGTGTGAGGGCGCGGGTTAGTGTTAGCGTACGGTTTTGGATTAGGGGACGGGTGAGGGTCAGGCTTTGGGGAAGGGTTAGGGTTAGGGTTCGGGCTAGGGTTAGGGTTAGGGGACGGGGACGGTTTAGGGACCAGGTGATGGTCCGACAACGCTTTAGGGGGAGCGTGCGTGTGAGGGCGCGGGTTAGTGTTGGCGTACGGGTTAGGATTAGGGGACGGGTGAGGGTCAGGCTTCGGGGAAGGGTTAGGGTTAAGGTTCGGGCTAGGGTTAGGGTTAGGGGACGGGGACGGTTTAGGGTCCAGGTGAGGGTCCGACAAGGCTTTAGGGGGAGCGTGCGTGTGAGGGCGCGGGTTAGTGTTAGCGTACGGTTTAGGATTATGGGACGGGTGAGGGTCAGGCTTCGGGGAAGGGTTAGGGTTAGGGTTCGGGCTAGGGTTAGGGTTAGGGGACGGGGACGGTTTAGGGTCCAGGTGAGGGTCCGACAACGCTTTAGGGGGAGCGTGCGTGTGAGGGCGCGGGTTAGTGTGAGCCTACGGGTTAGGATTAGGGGACGGGTGAGGGTCAGGCTTCGGGGAAGGGTTAGGGTTAGGGTTCGGGCTAGGGTTAGGGTTAGGGGACGGGGACGGTTTAGGGTCCAGGTGAGGGTCCGACAACGCTTTAGGGGGAGCGTGCGTGTGAGGGCGCGGGTTAGTGTGAGCCTACGGGTTAGGATTAGGGGACGGGTGAGGGTCAGGCTTCGGGGAAGGGTTAGGGTTAGGGTTCGGGCTAGGGTTAGGGTTAGGGGACGGGGACGGTTTAGGGTCCAGGTGAGGGTCCGACAACGCTTTAGGGGGAGCGTGCGTGTGAGGGCGCGGGTTAGTGTGAGCCTACGGGTTAGGATTAGGGGACGGGTGAGGGTCAGGCTTCGGGGAAGGGTTAGGGTTAGGGTTCGGGCTAGGGTTAGGGTTAGGGGACGGGGACGGTTTAGGGTCCAGGTGAGGGTCCGACAACGCTTTAGGGGGAGCATGCGTGTGAGGGCGCGGGTTAGTGTGAGCCTACGTGTTAGGATTAGGGGACGGGTGAGGGTCAGGCTTCGGGGAACGGTTAGGGTTAGGGTTCGGGCTAGGGTTAGGGTTAGGGGACGGGGACGGTTTAGGGTCCAGGTGAGGGTCCGAAAACGCTTTAGGGGGAGCGTTCGTGTGAGGGCGCGGGTTAGTGTTAGCGTACGTGCTAGGATTAGGGGACGGGTGAGGGTCAGGCTTCGGGGAAGGTTTAGGGTTAGGGTTCGGGCTAGGGTTAGGGTTAGGGGACGGGGACGGTTTAGGGTCCAGGTGAGGGTCCGACAACGCTTCAGGGGGAGCGTGCGTGTGAGGGCGCGGGTTACTGTTAGCGTACGGGTTAGGATTAGGGGACGGGTGAGGGTCAGGCTTCGGGGAATGGTTAGGATTAGTGTTCGGGCTAGGGTTAGGGTTAGGGGACGGGGATGGTTTAGGGTCCAGGTGAGGGTCCGACAACGCTTTAGGGGGAGCGTGCGTGTGAGGGCGCGGGTTAGTGTGAGCGTACGGGTTAGGATTAGGGGACGGGTGAGGGTCAGGCTTCGGGGAATGGTTAGGGTTAGGGTTAGGGTTCGGGCTAGGGTTAGGGTTAGGGGACAGGGACGGTTTAGGGTCCAGGTGAGGGTCCGACAAGGCTTTAGGGGGAACGTGCGTGTGAGGGCGTTGGTTAGTGTGAGCCTACAGGTTAGGATTAGGGGACGGGTGAGGGTCAGGCTTCGGGGAAGGGTTAGGGTTAGTGTTCGGGCTAGGGTTAGGGTTAGGGGACGGGGACGGTTTAGGGTCCAGGTGAGTGTCCGACAACGCTTTAGGGGGAGCGTGCGTGTGAGGGCGCGGGTTAGTGTTGCGTACGGTTTAGGATTAAGGGACGGGTGAGGGTCAGGCTTCGGGGAAGGGTTAGGGTTAGGGTTCGGGCTAGGTTTAGGGTTAGGGGACGGGGACGGTTTAGGGTCCAGGTGAGGGTCCGACAACGCTTTAGGGGGAGCGTGCGTGTGAGGGCGCGGGTTAGTGTGAGCGTACGGGTTAGGATTAGGGGACGGGTGAGGGTCAGGCTTCGGGGAACGGTTAGGGTTAGGGTTCGGGCTAGGGTTAGGGTTAGGGGACGGGGACGGTTTAGGGTCCAGGTGAGGGTCCGAAAACGCTTTAGGGGGAGCGTTTGTGTGAGGGCGCGGGTTAGTGTTAGCGTACGTGCTAGGATTAGGGGACGGGTGAGGGTCAGGCTTCGGGGAAGGTTTAGGGTTAGGGTTCGGGCTAGGGTTAGGTTTAGGGGACGGGGACGGTTTAGGGTCCAGGTGAGGGTCCGACAACGCTTCAGGGGGAGCGTGCGTGTGAGGGCGCGGGTTACTGTTAGCGTACGGGTTAGGATTAGGGGACGGGTGAGGGTCAGGCTTCGGGGAATGGTTAGGATTAGTGTTCGGGCTAGGGTTAGGGTTAGGGGACAGGGATGGTTTAGGGTCCAGGTGAGGGTCCAACAACGCTTTAGGGGGAGCGTGCGTGTGAGGGCGCGGGTTAGTGTGAGCGTACGGGTTAGGATTAGGGGACGGGTGAGGGTAAGGCTTCGGGGAATGGTTAGGGTTAGGGTTAGGGTTCGGGCTAGGGTTAGGGTTAGGGGACAGGGACGGTTTAGGGTCCAGGTGAGGGTCCGACAAGGCTTTAGGGGGAACGTGCGTGTGAGGGCGTTGGTTAGTGTGAGCCTACATGTTAGGATTAGGGGACGGGTGAGGGTCAGGCTTCGGGGAAGGGTTAGGGTTAGTGTTCGGGCTAGGGTTAGGGTTAGGGGACGGGGACGGTTTAGGGTCCAGGTGAGTGTCCGACAACGCTTTAGGGGGAGCGTGCGTGTGAGGGCGCGGGTTAGTGTTGCGTACGGTTTAGGATTAAGGGACGGGTGAGGGTCAGGCTTCGGGGAAGTGTTAGGGTTAGGGTTCGGGCTAGGTTTAGGGTTAGGGGACGGGGACGGTTTAGGGTCCAGGTGAGGGTCCGACAACGCTTTAGGGGGAGCGTGCGTGTGAGGGCGCGGGTTAGTGTGAGCGTACGGGTTAGGATTAGGGGACGGGTGAGGGTCAGGCTTCGGGGAAGGGTTAGGGTTAGGGTTCGGGCTAGGGTTAGGGTTAGGGGACGGGGACGGTTTAGGGTCCAGGTGAGGGTCCGACAACGCTTCAGGGGGAGCGTGCGTGTGAGGGCGCGGGTTACAGTTAGCGTACGGGTTAGGATTAGGGGACTGGTGAGGGTCAGGCTTCGGGGAATGGTTAGGATTAGTGTTCGGGCTAGGGTTAGGGTTAGGGGACAGGGACGGTTTAGGGTCCAGGTGAGGGTCAGACAACGCTTTAGGGGGAGCGTGCGTGTGAGGGCGCGGGTTAGTGTGAGCGTACGGGTTAGGATTAGGGGACGGGTGAGGGTCAGGCTTCGGGGAAGGGTTAGGGTTAGGGTTAGGGTTCGGGCTAGGGTTAGGGTTAGGGGACAGGGACGGTTTAGGGTCCAAGTGAGGGTCCGAGAAGGCTTTAGGGGGAACGTGCGTGTGAGGGCGTTGGTTAGTGTGAGCCTACAGGTTAGGATTAGGGGACGGGTGAGGGTCAGGCTTCGGGGAAGTGTTAGGGTTAGGGTTCGGGCTAGGGTTAGGATTAGGGGACGGGGACGGTTTAGGGTCCAGGTGAGTGTCTGACAACGCTTTAGGGGGAGCGTGCGTGTGAGGGCGCGCTTTAGTGTTGGCATACGGTTTAGGATTAGGGGACGGGTGAGGGTCAGGCTTCGGGGAAGGGTTAGGGTTAGGGTTCGGGCTAGGTTTAGGGTTAGGGGACGGGGACGGTTTAGGGTCCAGGTGAGGGTCCGACAACGCTTTAGGGGGAGCGTGCGTGTGAGGGCGCGGGTTAGTGTGAGCGTACGGGTTAGGATTAGGGGACGGGTGAGGGTCAGGCTTCGGGGAAGGGTTAGGGTTAGGGTTCGGGCTAGGGTTAGGGTTAGGGGACGGGGACGGTTTAGGTTCCAGGTGAGTGTCCGACAACGCTTTAGGGGGAGCGTGCGTGTGAGGGCGCGGGTTAGTGTTGGCGTACGGTTTAGGATAAGGGGACGGGTGAGGGTCAGGCTTCGGGGAAGGGTTAGGGTTAGGGTTCGGGCTAGGTTTAGGGTTAGGGGACGGGGACGGTTTAGGGTCCAGGTGAGGGTCCGACAACGCTTTAGGGGGATCGTGCGTGTGAGGGCGCGGGTTAGTGTGAGCGTACGGGTTAGGATTAGGGGACGGGTGAGGGTCAGGCTTCGGGGAAGGGTTAGGGTTAGGGTTCGGGCTAGGGTTAGGGGTAGGGGACGGGGACGGTTTAGGGTCCAGGTGAGGGTCCGACAACGCTTTAGGGGGAGCGTTCGTGTGAGGGCGCGGGTTAGTGTTAGCGTACGTGTTAGGATTAGGGGACGGGTGAGTGTCAGGCTTCGGGGAAGGTTTAGGGCTAGGGTTCGGGCTAGGGTTAGGGTTAGGGGACGGGGACGGTTTAGGGTCCAGGTGAGGGTCCGACAACGCTTGAGGGGGAGCGTTCGTGTGAGGGCGCGGGTTAGTGTTAGCGTACGTGTTAGGATTAGGGGACGGGTGAGGGTCAGGCTTCGGGGAAGGGTTAGGGTTAGGGTTCGGGCTAGGGTTAGGGTTAGGGGACGGGGACGGTTTAGGGTCCAGGTGAGGGTCCGACAACGCGTTAAGTGGAGCGTTCGTGTGAGGGCGCGGGTTAGTGTTAGCGTACGTGTTAGGATTAGGGGACGGGTGAGGGTCAGGCTTCGGGGAAGGTTTAGGGTTAGGTTTCGGGCTAGGGTTAGGGTTAGGGGACGGGGACGGTTTAGGGTCCAGGTGAGGGTCCGACAACGCTTTAGGGGGAGCGTGCGTGTGAGGGCGCGGGTTAGTGTGAGCGTACGGGTTAGGATTAGGGGACAGGTGAGGGTCAGGCTTCGGGGAAGGGTTAGGGTTAGGGTTAGGGTTCGGGCTAGGGTTAGGGTTAGGGGACAGGGACGGTTTAGGGTCCAGGTGAGGGTCCGACAAGGCTTTAGGGGGAACGTGCGTGTGAGGGCGTTGGTTAGTGTGAGCCTACAGGTTAGGATTAGGGGACGGGTGAGGGTCAGGCTTCGGGGAAGGGTTAGGGTTAGGGTTCGGGCTAGGGTTAGGATTAGGGGACGGGGACGGTTTAGGGTCCAGGTGAGTGTCCGACAACGCTTTAGGGGGAGCGTGCGTGTGAGGGCACGGGTTAGTGTTGGCATACGGTTTAGGATTAGGGGACGGGTGAGGGTCAGGCTTCGGGGAAGGGTTAGGGTTAGGGTTCGGGCTAGGTTTAGGGTTAGGGGACGGGGACGGTTTAGGGTCCAGGTGAGGGTCCGACAACGCTTTAGGAGGAGCGTGCGTGTGAGGGCGCGGGTTAGTGTTAGCGTACGGGTTAGGATTAGGGGACGGGTGAGGGTCAGGCTTCGGGGAAGGGTTAGGGTTAGGGTTCGGGCTAGGGTTAGGGTTAGGGGACGGGGACGGTTTAGGGTCCACCTGAGGGTCCGACAACGTTTTAGGGGGAGGGTGCGTGTGAGGGCGTGGGTTAGTGTGAGTGTACGGATTAGGATTAGGGGACGAGTGAGGGTCAGGCTTCGGGGAAGGGTTAGGGTTAGGGTTCGGGCTAGGGTTAGGGTTAGGGGACGGGACGGTTTAGGGTCCAGGTGAGGGTCCGAGAACGCTTTAGGGGGAGCGTGATGTGAGGGTGCGGGTTAGTGTTAGCGTATGGGTTAGGATTAGGGGACGGGTGAGGGTCAGGCTTCGGGGAAGGGTTAGGGTTAGGGTTCGGGCTAGGGTTAGGGTTAGGGGAAGGGACGGTTTAGGGTCCAGGTGAGGGTCCGACAACGCTTCAGGGGGAGCGTGCGTGTGAGGGCGCGGGTTACTGTTAGCGTACGGGTTAGGATTAGGGGACGGGTGAGGGTCAGGCTTCGGGGAAGGGTTAGGGTTAGGGTTCGGGCTAGGGTTAGGGTTAGGGGACGGGGACGGTTTAGGGTCCAGGTGAGGGTCCGACAACGCTTCAGGGGGAGCGTGCGTGTGAGGGCGCGGGTTACTGTTAGCGTACGGGTTAGGATTAGGGGACGGGTGAGGGTCAGGCTTCGGGGAATGGTTAGGATTAGTGTTCGGGCTAGGGTTAGGGTTAGGGGACAGGGACGGTTTAGGGTTCAGGTGAGGGTCCGACAACGCTTTAGGGGGAGCGTGCGTGTGAGGGCGCGGTTTAGTGTCAGCGTACGGGTTAGGATTAGGGGACGGGTGAGGGTCAGGCTTCGGGGAAGTGTTACGGTTAGGGTTAGGGTTCTGGCTAGGGTTAGGGTTAGGGGACAGGGACGGTTTAGGGTCCAGGTGAGGGTCCGACAAGGCTTTAGGGGGAACGTGCGTGTGAGGGCGTTGGTTAGTGTGAGCCTACAGGTTAGGATAAGGGGACGGGTGAGGGTCAGGCTTCGGGAAAGGTTTAGGGTTAGGGTTCGGGCTAGGGTTAGGGTTAGGGGACGGGGACGGTTTAGGGTCCAGGTGAGGGTCCGACAACGCTTCAGGGGGAGCGTGCGTGTGAGGGCGCGGGTTACTGTTAGCGTACGGGTTAGCATTAGGAGACGGGTGAGGGTCAGGCTTCGGGGAATGGTTAGGATTAGTGTTCGGGCTAGGGTTAGGGTTAGGTGACGGGGATGGTTTAGGGTCCAGGTGAGGGTCCGACAACGCTTTAGGGGGAGTGTGCGTGTGAGGGCGCGGGTTAGTGTGAGCGTACGGGTTAGGATTAGGGGACGGGTGAGGGTCAGGCTTCGGGGAATGGTTAGGGTTAGGGTTAGGGTTCGGGCTAGGGTTAGGGTTAGGGGACAGGGACGGTTTAGGGTCCAGGTGAGGGTCCGACAAGGCTTTAGGGGGAACGTGCGTGTGAGGGCGTTGGTTAGTGTTAGCCTACAGGTTAGGATTAGGGGACGGGTGAGGGTCAGGCTTTGGGGAAGGGTTAGGGTTAGTGTTCGGGCTAGGGTTAGGGTTAGGGGACGGGGACGGTTTAGGGTCCAGGTGAGTGTCCGACAACGCTTTAGGGGGAGCGTGCGTGTGAGGGCGCGGGTTAGTGTTGCGTACGGTTTAGGATTAAGGGACGGGTGAGGGTCAGGCTTCGGGGAAGGGTTAGGGTTAGGGTTCGGGCTAGGTTTAGGGTTAGGGGACGGGGACGGTTTAGGGTCCAGGTGAGGGTCCGACAACGCTTTAGGGGGAGCGTGCGTGTGAGGGCGCGGGTTAGTGTGAGCGTACGGGTTATGATTAGGGGACGGGTGAGGGTCAGGCTTCGGGGAAGGGTTAGGGTTAGGGTTCGGGCTAGGGTTAGGGTTAGGGGACGGGGACGGTTTAGGGTCCAGGTGAGGGTCCGACAACGCTTTAGGGGGAGCGTGCGTGTGAGGGCGCGGGTTAGTGTTAGCGTACGGTTTTGGATTAGGGGACGGGTGAGGGTCAGGCTTTGGGGAAGGGTTAGGGTTAGGGTTCGGGCTAGGGTTAGGGTTAGGGGACGGGGACGGTTTAGGGACCAGGTGATGGTCCGACAACGCTTTAGGGGGAGCGTGCGTGTGAGGGCGCGGGTTAGTGTTGGCGTACGGGTTAGGATTAGGGGACGGGTGAGGGTCAGGCTTCGGGGAAGGGTTAGGGTTAAGGTTCGGGCTAGGGTTAGGGTTAGGGGACGGGGACGGTTTAGGGTCCAGGTGAGGGTCCGACAAGGCTTTAGGGGGAGCGTGCGTGTGAGGGCGCGGGTTAGTGTTAGCGTACGGTTTAGGATTATGGGACGGGTGAGGGTCAGGCTTCGGGGAAGGGTTAGGGTTAGGGTTCGGGCTAGGGTTAGGGTTAGGGGACGGGGACGGTTTAGGGTCCAGGTGAGGGTCCGACAACGCTTTAGGGGGAGCGTGCGTGTGAGGGCGCGGGTTAGTGTGAGCCTACGGGTTAGGATTAGGGGACGGGTGAGGGTCAGGCTTCGGGGAAGGGTTAGGTTTAGGGTTCGGGCTAGGGTTAGGGTTAGGGGACGGGGACGGTTTAGGGTCCAGGTGAGGGTCCGACAACGCTTTAGGGGGAGCGTGCGTGTGAGGGCGCGGGTTAGTGTGAGCCTACGGGTTAGGATTAGGGGACGGGTGAGGGTCAGGCTTCGGGGAAGGGTTAGGGTTAGGGTTCGGGCTAGGGTTAGGGTTAGGGGACGGGGACGGTTTAGGGTCCAGGTGAGGGTCCGACAACGCTTTAGGGGGAGCGTGCGTGTGAGGGCGCGGGTTAGTGTGAGCCTACGGGTTAGGATTAGGGGACGGGTGAGGGTCAGGCTTCGGGGAAGGGTTAGGGTTAGGGTTCGGGCTAGGGTTAGGGTTAGGGGACGGGGACGGTTTAGGGTCCAGGTGAGGGTCCGACAACGCTTTAGGGGGAGCATGCGTGTGAGGGCGCGGGTTAGTGTGAGCCTACGTGTTAGGATTAGGGGACGGGTGAGGGTCAGGCTTCGGGGAACGGTTAGGGTTAGGGTTCGGGCTAGGGTTAGGGTTAGGGGACGGGGACGGTTTAGGGTCCAGGTGAGGGTCCGAAAACGCTTTAGGGGGAGCGTTCGTGTGAGGGCGCGGGTTAGTGTTAGCGTACGTGCTAGGATTAGGGGACGGGTGAGGGTCAGGCTTCGGGGAAGGTTTAGGGTTAGGGTTCGGGCTAGGGTTAGGGTTAGGGGACGGGGACGGTTTAGGGTCCAGGTGAGGGTCCGACAACGCTTCAGGGGGAGCGTGCGTGTGAGGGCGCGGGTTACTGTTAGCGTACGGGTTAGGATTAGGGGACGGGTGAGGGTCAGGCTTCGGGGAATGGTTAGGATTAGTGTTCGGGCTAGGGTTAGGGTTAGGGGACGGGGATGGTTTAGGGTCCAGGTGAGGGTCCGACAACGCTTTAGGGGGAGCGTGCGTGTGAGGGCGCGGGTTAGTGTGAGCGTACGGGTTAGGATTAGGGGACGGGTGAGGGTCAGGCTTCGGGGAATGGTTAGGGTTAGGGTTAGGGTTCGGGCTAGGGTTAGGGTTAGGGGACAGGGACGGTTTAGGGTCCAGGTGAGGGTCCGACAAGGCTTTAGGGGGAACGTGCGTGTGAGGGCGTTGGTTAGTGTGAGCCTACAGGTTAGGATTAGGGGACGGGTGAGGGTCAGGCTTCGGGGAAGGGTTAGGGTTAGTGTTCGGGCTAGGGTTAGGGTTAGGGGACGGGGACGGTTTAGGGTCCAGGTGAGTGTCTGACAACGCTTTAGGGGGAGCGTGCGTGTGAGGGCGCGGGTTAGTGTTGCGTACGGTTTAGGATTAAGGGACGGGTGAGGGTCAGGCTTCGGGGAAGGGTTAGGGTTAGGGTTCGGGCTAGGTTTAGGGTTAGGGGACGGGGACGGTTTAGGGTCCAGGTGAGGGTCCGACAACGCTTTAGGGGGAGCGTGCGTGTGAGGGCGCGGGTTAGTGTGAGCGTACGGGTTAGGATTAGGGGACGGGTGAGGGTCAGGCTTCGGGGAAGGGTTAGGGTTAGGGTTCGGGCTAGGGTTAGGGTTAGGGGACGGGGACGGTTTAGGGTCCAGGTGAGGGTCCGACAACGCTTTAGGGGGAGCTTTCGTGTGAGGGCGCGGGTTAGTGTTAGCGTACGTGTTAGGATTAGGGGACGGGTGAGGGTCAGGCTTCGGGGAAGGTTTAGGGTTAGGGTTCGGGCTAGGGTTAGGGTTAGGGGACGGGGACGGTTTAGGGTCCAGGTGAGGGTACGACAACGCTTTAGGGGGAGCGTGCGTGTGAGGGCGCAGGTTAGTGTGAGCCTACGGGTTAGGATTAGGGGACGGGTGAGGGTCAGGCTTCGGGGAACGGTTAGGGTTAGGGTTCGGGCTAGGGTTAGGGTTAGGGGACGGGGACGGTTTAGGGTCCAGGTGAGGGTCCGAAAACGCTTTAGGGGGAGCGTTTGTGTGAGGGCGCGTGTTAGTGTTAGCGTACGTGCTAGGATTAGGGGACGGGTGAGGGTCAGGCTTCGGGGAAGGTTTAGGGTTAGGGTTCGGGCTAGGGTTAGGGTTAGGGGACGGGGACGGTTTAGGGTCCAGGTGAGGGTCCGACAACGCTTCAGGGGGAGCGTGCGTGTGAGGGCGCGGGTTACTGTTAGCGTACGGGTTAGGATTAGGGGACGGGTGAGGGTCAGGCTTCGGGGAATGGTTAGGATTAGTGTTCGGGCTAGGGTTAGGGTTAGGGGACGGGGATGGTTTAGGGTCCAGGTGAGGGTCCGACAACGCTTTAGGGGGAGCGTGCGTGTGAGGGCGCGGGTTAGTGTGAGCGTACGGGTTAGGATTAGGGGACGGGTGAGGGTCAGGCTTCGGGGAATGGTTAGGGTTAGGGTTAGGGTTCGGGCTAGGGTTAGGGTTAGGGGACAGGGACGGTTTAGGGTCCAGGTGAGGGTCCGATAAGGCTTTAGGGGGAACGTGCGTGTGAGGGCGTTGGTTAGTGTGAGCCTACAGGTTAGGATTAGGGGACGGGTGAGGGTCAGGCTTCGGGGAAGGGTTAGGGTTAGTGTTCGGGCTAGGGTTAGGGTTAGGGGACGGGGACGGTTTAGGGTCCAGGTGAGTGTCTGACAACGCTTTAGGGGGAGCGTGCGTGTGAGGGCGCGGGTTAGTGTTGCGTACGGTTTAGGATTAAGGGACGGGTGAGGGTCAGGCTTCGGGGAAGGGTTAGGGTTAGGGTTCGGGCTAGGTTTAGGGTTAGGGGACGGGGACGGTTTAGGGTCCAGGTGAGGGTCCGACAACGCTTTAGGGGGAGCGTGCGTGTGAGGGCGCGGGTTAGTGTGAGCGTACGGGTTAGGATTAGGGGACGGGTGAGGGTCAGGCTTCGGGGAAGGGTTAGGGTTAGGGTTCGGGATAGGGTTAGGGTTAGGGGACGGGGACGGTTTAGGGTCCAGGTGAGGGTCCGACAACGCTTTAGGGGGAGCGTGCGTGTGAGGGCGCGGGTTAGTGTGAGCGTACGGGTTAGGATTAGGGGACGGGTGAGGGTCAGGCTTCGGGGAAGGGTTAGGGTTAGGGTTCGGGCTAGGGTTAGGGTTAGGGGACGGGGACGGTTTAGGGTCCAGTTGAGGGTCCGACAACGCTTTAGGGGGAGCGGTCGTGTGAGGGCGCGGGTTAGTGTTAGCGTACGTGTTAGGATTAGGGGACGGGTGAGGGTCAGGCTTCGGGGAAGGTTTAGGGTTAGGGTTCGGGCTAGGGTTAGGGTTAGGGGACGGGGACGGTTTAGGGTCCAGGTGAGGGTCCGACAACGCTTTAGGGGGAGCGTGCGTGTGAGGGCGCGGGTTAGTGTGAGCCTACGGGTTAGGATTAGGGGACGGGTGAAGGTCAGGCTTCGGGGAACGGTTAGGGTTAGGGTTCGGGCTAGGGTTAGGGTTAGGGGACGGGGACGGTTTAGGGTCCAGGTGAGGGTCCGAAAACGCTTTAGGGGGAGCGTTTGTGTGAGGGCGCGGGTTAGTGTTAGCGTACGTGCTAGGATTAGGGGACGGGTGAGGGTCAGGCTTCGGGGAAGGTTTAGGGTTAGGGTTCGGGCTAGGGTTAGGGTTAGGGGACGGGGACGGTTTAGGGTCCAGGTGAGGGTCCGACAACGCTTCAGGGGGAGCGTGCGTGTGAGGGCGCGGGTTACTGTTAGCGTACGGGTTAGGATTAGGTGACGGGTGAGGGTCAGGCTTCGGGGAATGGTTAGGATTAGTGTTCGGGCTAGGGTTAGGGTTAGGGGACGGGGATGGTTTAGGGTCCAGGTGAGGGTCCGACAACGCTTTAGGGGGAGCGTGCGTGTGAGGGTGCGGGTTAGTGTGAGCGTACGGGTTAGGATTAGGGGACGGGTGAGGGTCAGGCTTCGGGGAATGGTTAGGGTTAGGGTTAGGGTTCGGGCTAGGGTTAGGGTTAGGGGACAGGGACGGTTTAGGGTCCAGGTGAGGGTCCGACAAGGCTTTAGGGGGAACGTGCGTGTGAGGGCGTTGGTTAGTGTGAGCCTACAGGTTAGGATTAGGGGACGGGTGAGGGTCAGGCTTCGGGGAAGGGTTAGGGTTAGTGTTCGGGCTAGGGTTAGGGTTAGGGGACGGGGACGGTTTAGGGTCCAGGTGAGTGTCCGACAACGCTTTAGGGGGAGCGTGCGTGTGAGGGCGCGGGTTAGTGTGAACGTACGGGTTAGGATTAGGGGACGGGTGAGGGTCAGGCTTCGGGGAAGGGTTAGGGTTAGTGTTCGGGCTAGGGTTAGGGTTAGGGGACGGGGACGGTTTAGGGTCCAGGTGAGGGTCCGACAACGCTTTAGGGGGAGCGTGCGTGTGAGGGCGCGGGTTAGTGTGAGCGTACGGGTTAGGATTAGGGGACGGGTGAGGTTCAGGCTTCGGGGAAGGGTTAGGGTTAGGGTTCGGGCTAGGGTTAGGGTTAGGGGACGGGGACGGTTTAGGGTCCAGGTGAGGGTCCGACAACGCTTTAGGGGGAGCGTTCGTGTGAGGGCGCGGGTTAGTGTTAGCGTACGGGTTAGGATTAGGGGACGGGTGAGGGTCAGGCTTCGGGGAAGGGTTAGGGTTAGGGTTCGGGCTAGGGTTAGGGTTAGGGGACGGGGACGGTTTAGGGTCCAGGTGAGGGTCCGACAACGCTTTAGGGGGAGCGGTCGTGTGAGGGCGCGGGTTAGTGTTAGCGTACGTGTTAGGATTAGGGGACGGGTGAGGGTCAGGCTTCGGGGAAGGTTTAGGCTTAGGGTTCGGGCTAGGGTTAGGGTTAGGGGACGGGGACGGTTTAGGGTCCAGGTGAGGGTCCGACAACGCTTTAGGGGGAGCGTGCGTTTGAGGGCGCGGGTTAGTGTGAGCCTACGGGTTAGGATTTGGGGACGGGTGAGGGTCAGGCTTCGGGGAAGGGTTAGGGTTAGGGTTCGGGCTAGGGTTAGGGTTAGGGGACGGGGACGGTTTAGGGTCCAGGTGAGGGTCCGACAACTCTTTAGGGGGAGCGTGCGTGTTAGGGCGCGGGTTAGTGTTAGCGTACGGTTTAGGATTAGGGGACGGGTGAGGGTCAGGCTTCGGGGAAGGGTTAGGGTTAGGTTTCGGGCTAGGGTTAGGGTTAGGGGATGGGGACGGTTTAGCGTCCAGGTGAGGGTCCGACAATGCTTTAGGGGGAGCGTGCGTGTGAGGGCGCGGGTTAGTGTTAGCGTACGGGTTAGGATTAGGGGACGGGTGAGGGTCAGGCTTCGGGGAAGGGTTAGGGTTAGGGTTCGGGCTAGGGTTAGGGTTAGGGGACGGGGACGGTTTAGGGTCCAGGTGAGGGTCCGACAACGCTTTAGGGGGAGCGTGCGTGTGAGGGCGCGGGTTAGTGTTAGCGTACGGGTTAGGATTAGGGGACGGGTGAGGGTCAGGCTTTGGGGAAGGGTTAGGGTTAGGGTTCGGGCTAGGGTTAGGGTTAGGGGACAGGTACGGTTTAGGGTCCAGGTGAGGGTCCGACAAGGCTATAGGGGGAACGTGCGTGTGAGGGCGTTGGTTAGTGTGAGCGTACAGGTTAGGATTAGGGGACGGGTGAGGGTCAGGCTTCGGGGAAGGGTTAGGGTTAGGGTTCGGGCTAGGGTTAGGGTTAGGGGACGGGGACGGTTTAGGGTCCAGGTGAGTGTCCGACAACGCTTTAGGGGGAGCGTGCGTGTGAGGGCGCGTGTTAGTGTTGGCGTACGGTTTAGGATTAGGGGACGGGTGAGGGTCAGACTTCGGGGAAGGGTTAGGGTTAGAGTTCGGGCTAGGTTTAGGGTTAGGGGACGGGGACGGTTTAGGGTCCAGGTGAGGGTCCGACAACGCTTTAGGGGGAGCGTGCGTGTGAGGGCGCGGGTTAGTGTGAGCGTACGGGTTAGGATTAGGGGACGGGTGAGGGTCAGGCTTCGGGGAAGGGTTAGGGTTAGGGTTCGGGCTAGGTTTAGGGTTAGGGGACGGGGACGGTTTAGGGTCCAGGTGAGGGTCCGACAACGCTTTAGGGGGAGCGTGCGTGTGAGGGCGCAGGTTAGTGTGAGCGTACGGGTTAGGATTAGGGGACGGGTGAGGGTCAGGCTTCGGGGAAGGGTTAGGGTTAGGGTTCGGGCTAGGGTTAGGGTTAGGGGACGGGGACGGTTTAGGGTCCAGGTGAGGGTCCGACAACGCTTTAGGGGGAGCGTTCGTGTGAGGGCGCGGGTTAGTGTTAGCGTACGTGTTAGGATTAGGGGACGGGTGAGGGTCAGGCTTCGGGGAAGGTTTAGGGTTAGGTTTCGGGCTAGGGTTAGGGTTAGGGGACGGGGACGGTTTAGGGTCCAGGTGAGGGTCCGACAACGCTTCAGGGGGAGCGTGCGTGTGAGGGCGCGGGTTACTGTTAGCGTACGAGTTAGGATTAGGGGACGGGTGAGGGTCAGGCTTCGGGGAATGGTTAGGATTAGTGTTCGGGCTAGGGTTAGGGTTAGGGGACGGGGACGGTTTAGGGTCCAGGTGAGGGTCCGACAACGCTTTAGGGGGAGCGTGCGTGTGAGGGCGCGGGTTAGTGTGAGCGTACGGGTTAGGATTAGGGGACGGGTGAGGGTCAGGCTTCGGGGAAGGGTTAGGGTTAGGGTTAGGGTTCGGGCTAGGGTTAGGGTTAGGGGACAGGGACGGTTTAGGGTCCAAGTGAGGGTCCGACAACACTTTAGGGGGAACGTGCGTGTGAGGGCGTTGGTTAGTGTGAGCCTACAGGTTAGGATTAGGGGACGGGTGAGGGTCAGGCTTCGGGGAAGGGTTAGGGTTAGGTTTCGGGCTAGGGTTAGGATTAGGGGACGGGGACGGTTTAGGGTCCAGGTGTGTGTCCGACAACGCTTTAGGGGGAGCGTGCGTGTGAGGGCGCGGGTTAGTGTCAGCGTACGGGTTAGGATTAGGGGACGGGTGAGGGTCAGGCTTCGGGGAAGTGTTACGGTTAGGGTTAGTGTTCGGGCTAGGGTTAGGGTTAGGGGACAGGGACGGTTTAGTGTCCAGGTGAGGGTCCGACAAGGCTTTAGGGGGAACGTTCGTGTGAGGGCGTCGGTTAGTGTGAGCCTACAGGTTAGGATAAGGGGACGGGTGAGGGTCAGGCTTCGGGAAAGGTTTAGGGTTAGGGTTCGGGCTAGGGTTAGGGTTAGGGGACGGGGACGGTTTAGGGTCCAGGTGAGTGTCCGACAATGCTTTAGGGGGAGCGTGCGTGTGAGGGCGCGGGTTAGTGTTGGCGTACGGTTTAGGATTAGGGGACGGGTGAGGGTCAGACTTCGGGGAAGGGTTAGGGTTAGGGTTCGGGCTAGGTTTAGGGTTAGGGGACGGGGACGGTTTAGGGTCCAGGTGAGGGTCCGACAACGCTTTAGGGGGAGCGTGCGTGTGAGGGCGCGGGTTAGTGTGAGCGTACGGGTTAGGATTAGGGGACGGGTGAGGGTCAGGCTTCGGGGAAGGGTTAGGGTTAGGGTTCGGGCTAGGGTTAGGGTTAGGGGACGGGGACGGTTTAGGGTCCAGGTGAGTGTCCGACAACGCTTTAGGGGGAGCGTGCGTGTGAGGGCGCGGGTTAGTGTGAGCGTACGGGTTAGGATTAGGGGACGGGTGAGGGTCAGGCTTCGGGGAAGGTTTAGGGTTAGGTTTCGGGCTAGGGTTAGGGTTAGGGGACGGGGACGATTTAGGGTCCAGGTGAGGGTCCGACAACGCTTTAGGGGGAGCGTGCGTGTGAGGGCGCGGGTTACTGTTAGCGTACGGGTTAGGATTAGGGGACGGGTGAGGGTCAGGCTTCGGGGAATGGTTAGGATTAGTGTTCGGGCTAGGGTTAGGGTTAGGGGACGGGGATGGTTTAGGGTCCAGGTGAGGGTCCGACAACGCTTTAGGGGGAGCGTGCGTGTGAGGGCGCGGGTTAGTGTGAGCGTACGGGTTAGGATTAGGGGACGGGTGAGGGTCAGGCTTCGGGGAATGGTTAGGGTTAGGGTTAGGGTTCGGGCTAGGGTTAGGGTTAGGGGACAGGGACGGTTTAGGGTCCAGGTGAGGGTCCGACAAGGCTTTAGGGGGAACGTGCGTGTGAGGGCGTTGGTTAGTGTGAGCCTACAGGTTAGGATTAGGGGACGGGTGAGGGTCAGGCTTCGGGGAAGGGTTAGGGTTAGTGTTCGGGCTAGGGTTAGGGTTAGGGGACGGGGACGGTTTAGGGTCCAGGTGAGTGTCCGACAACGCTTTAGGGGGAGCGTGCGTGTGAGGGCGCGGGTTAGTGTTGCGTACGGTTTAGGATTAAGGGACGGGTGAGGGTCAGGCTTCGGGGAAGGGTTAGGGTTAGGGTTCGGGCTAGGTTTAGGGTTAGGGGACGGGGACGGTTTAGGGTCCAGGTGAGGGTCCGACAACGCTTTAGGGGGAGCGTGCGTGTGAGGGCGCGGGTTAGTGTGAGCGTACGGGTTAGGATTAGGGGACGGGTGAGGGTCAGGCTTCGGGGAAGGGTTAGGGTTAGGGTTCGGGCTAGGGTTAGGGTTAGGGGACGGGGACGGTTTAGGGTCCAGGTGAGGGTCCGACAACGCTTTAGGGGGAGCTTTCGTGTGAGGGCGCGGGTTAGTGTTAGCGTACGTGTTAGGATTAGGGGACGGGTGAGGGTCAGGCTTCGGGGAAGGTTTAGGGTTAGGGTTCGGGCTAGGGTTAGGGTTAGGGGACGGGGACGGTTTAGGGTCCAGGTGAGGGTACGACAACGCTTTAGGGGGAGCGTGCGTGTGAGGGCGCAGGTTAGTGTGAGCCTACGGGTTAGGATTAGGGGACGGGTGAGGGTCAGGCTTCGGGGAACGGTTAGGGTTAGGGTTCGGGCTAGGGTTAGGGTTAGGGGACGGGGACGGTTTAGGGTCCAGGTGAGGGTCCGAAAACGCTTTAGGGGGAGCGTTTGTGTGAGGGCGCGTGTTAGTGTTAGCGTACGTGCTAGGATTAGGGGACGGGTGAGGGTCAGGCTTCGGGGAAGGTTTAGGGTTAGGGTTCGGGCTAGGGTTAGGGTTAGGGGACGGGGACGGTTTAGGGTCCAGGTGAGGGTCCGACAACGCTTCAGGGGGAGCGTGCGTGTGAGGGCGCGGGTTACTGTTAGCGTACGGGTTAGGATTAGGGGACGGGTGAGGGTCAGGCTTCGGGGAATGGTTAGGATTAGTGTTCGGGCTAGGGTTAGGGTTAGGGGACGGGGATGGTTTAGGGTCCAGGTGAGGGTCCGACAACGCTTTAGGGGGAGCGTGCGTGTGAGGGCGCGGGTTAGTGTGAGCGTACGGGTTAGGATTAGGGGACGGGTGAGGGTCAGGCTTCGGGGAATGGTTAGGGTTAGGGTTAGGGTTCGGGCTAGGGTTAGGGTTAGGGGACAGGGACGGTTTAGGGTCCAGGTGAGGGTCCGATAAGGCTTTAGGGGGAACGTGCGTGTGAGGGCGTTGGTTAGTGTGAGCCTACAGGTTAGGATTAGGGGACGGGTGAGGGTCAGGCTTCGGGGAAGGGTTAGGGTTAGTGTTCGGGCTAGGGTTAGGGTTAGGGGACGGGGACGGTTTAGGGTCCAGGTGAGTGTCTGACAACGCTTTAGGGGGAGCGTGCGTGTGAGGGCGCGGGTTAGTGTTGCGTACGGTTTAGGATTAAGGGACGGGTGAGGGTCAGGCTTCGGGGAAGGGTTAGGGTTAGGGTTCGGGCTAGGTTTAGGGTTAGGGGACGGGGACGGTTTAGGGTCCAGGTGAGGGTCCGACAACGCTTTAGGGGGAGCGTGCGTGTGAGGGCGCGGGTTAGTGTGAGCGTACGGGTTAGGATTAGGGGACGGGTGAGGGTCAGGCTTCGGGGAAGGGTTAGGGTTAGGGTTCGGGCTAGGGTTAGGGTTAGGGGACGGGGACGGTTTAGGGTCCAGGTGAGGGTCCGACAACGCTTTAGGGGGAGCGTTCGTGTGAGGGCGCGGGTTAGTGTTAGCGTACGGGTTAGGATTAGGGGACGGGTGAGGGTCAGGCTTCGGGGAAGGGTTAGGGTTAGGGTTCGGGCTAGGGTTAGGGTTAGGGGACGGGGACGGTTTAGGGTCCAGTTGAGGGTCCGACAACGCTTTAGGGGGAGCGGTCGTGTGAGGGCGCGGGTTAGTGTTAGCGTACGTGTTAGGATTAGGGGACGGGTGAGGGTCAGGCTTCGGGGAAGGTTTAGGGTTAGGGTTCGGGCTAGGGTTAGGGTTAGGGGACGGGGACGGTTTAGGGTCCAGGTGAGGGTCCGACAACGCTTTAGGGGGAGCGTGCGTGTGAGGGCGCGGGTTAGTGTGAGCCTACGGGTTAGGATTAGGGGACGGGTGAGGGTCAGGCTTCGGGGAACGGTTAGGGTTAGGGTTCGGGCTAGGGTTAGGGTTAGGGGACGGGGACGGTTTAGGGTCCAGGTGAGGGTCCGAAAACGCTTTAGGGGGAGCGTTTGTGTGAGGGCGCGGGTTAGTGTTAGCGTACGTGCTAGGATTAGGGGACGGGTGAGGGTCAGGCTTCGGGGAAGGTTTAGGGTTAGGGTTCGGGCTAGGGTTAGGGTTAGGGGACGGGGACGGTTTAGGGTCCAGGTGAGGGTCCGACAACGCTTCAGGGGGAGCGTGCGTGTGAGGGCGCGGGTTACTGTTAGCGTACGGGTTAGGATTAGGGGACGGGTGAGGGTCAGGCTTCGGGGAATGGTTAGGATTAGTGTTCGGGCTAGGGTTAGGGTTAGGGGACGGGGATGGTTTAGGGTCCAGGTGAGGGTCCGACAACGCTTTAGGGGGAGCGTGCGTGTGAGGGTGCGGGTTAGTGTGAGCGTACGGGTTAGGATTAGGGGACGGGTGAGGGTCAGGCTTCGGGGAATGGTTAGGGTTAGGGTTAGGGTTCGGGCTAGGGTTAGGGTTAGGGGACAGGGACGGTTTAGGGTCCAGGTGAGGGTCCGACAAGGCTTTAGGGGGAACGTGCGTGTGAGGGCGTTGGTTAGTGTGAGCCTACAGGTTAGGATTAGGGGACGGGTGAGGGTCAGGCTTCGGGGAAGGGTTAGGGTTAGTGTTCGGGCTAGGGTTAGGGTTAGGGGACGGGGACGGTTTAGGGTCCAGGTGAGTGTCCGACAACGCTTTAGGGGGAGCGTGCGTGTGAGGGCGCGGGTTAGTGTGAACGTACGGGTTAGGATTAGGGGACGGGTGAGGGTCAGGCTTCGGGGAAGGGTTAGGGTTAGGGTTCGGGCTAGGTTTAGGGTTAGGGGACGGGGACGGTTTAGGGTCCAGGTGAGGGTCCGACAACGCTTTAGGGGGAGCGTGCGTGTGAGGGCGCGGGTTAGTGTGAGCGTACGGGTTAGGATTAGGGGACGGGTGAGGTTCAGGCTTCGGGGAAGGGTTAGGGTTAGGGTTCGGGCTAGGGTTAGGGTTAGGGGACGGGGACGGTTTAGGGTCCAGGTGAGGGTCCGACAACGCTTTAGGGGGAGCGTTCGTGTGAGGGCGCGGGTTAGTGTTAGCGTACGGGTTAGGATTAGGGGACGGGTGAGGGTCAGGCTTCGGGGAAGGGTTAGGGTTAGGGTTCGGGCTAGGGTTAGGGTTAGGGGACGGGGACGGTTTAGGGTCCAGGTGAGGGTCCGACAACGCTTTAGGGGGAGCGTGCGTGTGAGGGCGCGGGTTAGTGTGAGCCTACGGGTTAGGATTAGGGGACGGGTGAGGGTCAGGCTTCGGGGAAGGGTTAGGGTTAGGGTTCGGGCTAGGGTTAGGGTTAGGGGACGGGGACGGTTTAGGGTCCAGGTGAGGGTCCGACAACGCTTTAGGGGGAGCGTGCGTGTGAGGGCGCGGGTTAGTGTGAGCCTACGGGTTAGGATTAGGGGACGGGTGAGGGTCAGGCTTCGGGGAAGGGTTAGGGTTAGGGTTCGGGCTAGGGTTAGGGTTAGGGGACGGGGACGGTTTAGGGTCCAGGTGAGGGTCCGACAACGCTTTAGGGGGAGCGTGCGTGTGAGGGCGCGGGTTAGTGTGAGCCTACGGGTTAGGATTAGGGGACGGGTGAGGGTCAGGCTTCGGGGAAGGGTTAGGGTTAGGGTTCGGGCTAGGGTTAGGGTTAGGGGACGGGGACGGTTTAGGGTCCAGGTGAGGGTCCGACAACGCTTTAGGGGGAGCATGCGTGTGAGGGCGCGGGTTAGTGTGAGCCTACGTGTTAGGATTAGGGGACGGGTGAGGGTCAGGCTTCGGGGAACGGTTAGGGTTAGGGTTCGGGCTAGGGTTAGGGTTAGGGGACGGGGACGGTTTAGGGTCCAGGTGAGGGTCCGAAAACGCTTTAGGGGGAGCGTTCGTGTGAGGGCGCGGGTTAGTGTTAGCGTACGTGCTAGGATTAGGGGACGGGTGAGGGTCAGGCTTCGGGGAAGGTTTAGGGTTAGGGTTCGGGCTAGGGTTAGGGTTAGGGGACGGGGACGGTTTAGGGTCCAGGTGAGGGTCCGACAACGCTTCAGGGGGAGCGTGCGTGTGAGGGCGCGGGTTACTGTTAGCGTACGGGTTAGGATTAGGGGACGGGTGAGGGTCAGGCTTCGGGGAACGGTTAGGGTTAGGGTTCGGGCTAGGGTTAGGGTTAGGGGACGGGGACGGTTTAGGGTCCAGGTGAGGGTCCGAAAACGCTTTAGGGGGAGCGTTCGTGTGAGGGCGCGGGTTAGTGTTAGCGTACGTGCTAGGATTAGGGGACGGGTGAGGGTCAGGCTTCGGGGAAGGTTTAGGGTTAGGGTTCGGGCTAGGGTTAGGGTTAGGGGACGGGGACGGTTTAGGGTCCAGGTGAGGGTCCGACAACGCTTCAGGGGGAGCGTGCGTGTGAGGGCGCGGGTTACTGTTAGCGTACGGGTTAGGATTAGGGGACGGGTGAGGGTCAGGCTTCGGGGAATGGTTAGGATTAGTGTTCGGGCTAGGGTTAGGGTTAGGGGACGGGGATGGTTTAGGGTCCAGGTGAGGGTCCGACAACGCTTTAGGGGGAGCGTGCGTGTGAGGGCGCGGGTTAGTGTGAGCGTACGGGTTAGGATTAGGGGACGGGTGAGGGTCAGGCTTCGGGGAATGGTTAGGGTTAGGGTTAGGGTTCGGGCTAGGGTTAGGGTTAGGGGACAGGGACGGTTTAGGGTCCAGGTGAGGGTCCGACAAGGCTTTAGGGGGAACGTGCGTGTGAGGGCGTTGGTTAGTGTGAGCCTACAGGTTAGGATTAGGGGACGGGTGAGGGTCAGGCTTCGGGGAAGGGTTAGGGTTAGTGTTCGGGCTAGGGTTAGGGTTAGGGGACGGGGACGGTTTAGGGTCCAGGTGAGTGTCCGACAACGCTTTAGGGGGAGCGTGCGTGTGAGGGCGCGGGTTAGTGTTGCGTACGGTTTAGGATTAAGGGACGGGTGAGGGTCAGGCTTCGGGGAAGGGTTAGGGTTAGGGTTCGGGCTAGGTTTAGGGTTAGGGGACGGGGACGGTTTAGGGTCCAGGTGAGGGTCCGACAACGCTTTAGGGGGAGCGTGCGTGTGAGGGCGCGGGTTAGTGTGAGCGTACGGGTTAGGATTAGGGGACGGGTGAGGGTCAGGCTTCGGGGAAGGTTTAGGGTTAGGGTTCGGGCTAGGGTTAGGGTTAGGGGACGGGGACGGTTTAGGGTCCAGGTGAGGGTACGACAACGCTTTAGGGGGAGCGTGCGTGTGAGGGCGCAGGTTAGTGTGAGCCTACGGGTTAGGATTAGGGGACGGGTGAGGGTCAGGCTTCGGGGAACGGTTAGGGTTAGGGTTCGGGCTAGGGTTAGGGTTAGGGGACGGGGACGGTTTAGGGTCCAGGTGAGGGTCCGAAAACGCTTTAGGGGGAGCGTTTGTGTGAGGGCGCGGGTTAGTGTTAGCGTACGTGCTAGGATTAGGGGACGGGTGAGGGTCAGGCTTCGGGGAAGGGTTAGGGTTAGGGTTCGGGCTAGGGTTAGGTTTAGGGGACGGGGACGGTTTAGGGTCCAGGTGAGGGTCCGACAACGCTTCAGGGGGAGCGTGCGTGTGAGGGCGCGGGTTACTGTTAGCGTACGGGTTAGGATTAGGGGACGGGTGAGGGTCAGGCTTCGGGGAATGGTTAGGATTAGTGTTCGGGCTAGGGTTAGGGTTAGGGGACAGGGATGGTTTAGGGTCCAGGTGAGGGTCCAACAACGCTTTAGGGGGAGCGTGCGTGTGAGGGCGCGGGTTAGTGTGAGCGTACGGGTTAGGATTAGGGGACGGGTGAGTGTCAGGCTTCGGGGAATGGTTAGGGTTAGGGTTAGGGTTCGGGCTAGGGTTAGGGTTAGGGGACAGGGACGGTTTATGGTCCAGGTGAGGGTCCGACAAGGCTTTAGGGGGAACGTGCGTGTGAGGGCGTTGGTTAGTGTGAGCCTACAGGTTAGGATTAGGGGACGGGTGAGGGTCAGGCTTCGGGGAAGGGTTAGGGTTAGTGTTCGGGCTAGGGTTAGGGTTAGGGGACGGGGACGGTTTAGGGTCCAGGTGAGTGTCCGACAACGCTTTAGGGGGAGCGTGCGTGTGAGGGCGCGGGTTAGTGTTGCGTACGGTTTAGGATTAAGGGACAGGTGAGGGTCAGGCTTCGGGGAAGGGTTAGGGTTAGGGTTCGGGCTAGGTTTAGGGTTAGGGGACGGGGACGGTTTAGGGTCCAGGTGAGGGTCCGACAACGCTTTAGGGGGAGCGTGCGTGTGAGGGCGCGGGTTAGTGTGAGCGTACGGGTTAGGATTAGGGGACGGGTGAGGGTCAGGCTTCGGGGAAGGGTTAGGGTTAGGGTTCGGGCTAGGGTTAGGGTTAGGGGACGGGGACGGTTTAGGGTCCAGGTGAGGGTCCGACAACGCTTTAGGGGGAGCGGTCGTGTGAGGGCGCGGGTTAGTGTTAGCGTACGTGTTAGGATTAGGGGACGGGTGAGGGTCAGGCTTCGGGGAAGGTTTAGGGTTAGGGTTCGGGCTAGGGTTAGGGTTAGGGGACGGGGACGGTTTAGGGTCCAGGTGAGGGTCCGACAACGCTTTAGGGGGAGCGTGCGTTTGAGGGCGCGGGTTAGTGTGAGCCTACGGGTTAGGATTTGGGGACGGGTGAGGGTCAGGCTTCGGGGAAGGGTTAGGGTTAGGTGTCGGGCTAGGGTTAGGGTTAGGGGACGGGGACGGTTTAGGGTCCAGGTGAGGGTCCGACAACGCTTTAGGGGGAGCGTGCGTGTTAGGGCGCGGGTTAGTGTTAGCGTACGGGTTAGGATTAGGGGACGGGTGAGGGTCAGGCTTCGGGGAAGGGTTAGGGTTAGGTTTCGGGCTAGGGTTAGGGTTAGGGGATGGGGACGGTTTAGCGTCCAGGTGAGGGTCCGACAATGCTTTAGGGGGAGCGTGCGTGTGAGGGCGCGGGTTAGTGTTAGCGTACGGGTTAGGATTAGGGGACGGGTGAGGGTCAGGCTTCGGGGAAGGGTTAGGGTTAGGGTTCGGGCTAGGGTTAGGGTTAGGGGACGGGGACGGTTTAGGGTCCAGGTGAGGGTCCGACAACGCTTTAGGGGGAGCGTGCGTGTGAGGGCGCGGGTTAGTGTTAGCGTACGGGTTAGGATTAGGGGACGGGTGAGGGTCAGGCTTTGGGGAAGGGTTAGGGTTAGGGTTCGGGCTAGGGTTAGGGTTAGGGGACAGGTACGGTTTAGGGTCCAGGTGAGGGTCCGACAAGGCTATAGGGGGAACGTGCGTGTGAGGGCGTTGGTTAGTGTGAGCCTACAGGTTAGGATTAGGGGACGGGTGAGGGTCAGGCTTCGGGGAAGGGTTAGGGTTAGGGTTCGGGCTAGGGTTAGGGTTAGGGGACGGGGACGGTTTAGGGTCCAGGTGAGTGTCCGACAACGCTTTAGGGGGAGCGTGCGTGTGAGGGCGCGTGTTAGTGTTGGCGTACGGTTTAGGATTAGGGGACGGGTGAGGGTCAGCCTTCGGGGAAGGGTTAGGGTTAGGGTTCGTGCTAGGTTTAGGGTTAGGGGACGGGGACGGTTTAGGGTCCAGGTGAGGGTCCGACAACGCTTTAGGGGGAGCGTGCGTGTGAGGGCGCGGGTTAGTGTGAGCGTACGGGTTAGGATTAGGGGACGGGTGAGGGTCAGGCTTCGGGGAAGGGTTAGGGTTAGGGTTCGGGCTAGGGTTAGGGTTAGGGGACGGGGACGGTTTAGGGTCCAGGTGAGGGTCCGACAATGCTTTAGGGGGAGCATGCGTGTGAGGGCGTGGGTTAGTGTTAGCGTACGGGTTAGGATTAGGGGACGGGTGAGGGTCAGGCTTCAGGGAAGGGTTAGGGTTAGGGACGGGCTAGGGTTAGGGTTAGGGGACGGGGACGGTTTAGGGTCCAGGTGAGGGTCCGACAACGTTTTAGGGGGAGCGTGCGAGTGAGGGCGCGGGTTAGTGTGAGCGTACGGGTTAGGATTAGGGGACGGGAGAGGGTCAGGCTTCGGGGTAGTGTTAGGTTTAGGGTTCGGGCTAGGGTTAGGGTTAGGGGACGGGGACGGTTTACGGTCCAGGTGAGGGTCTGACAACGCTTTAGGGGGAGCATGCGTGTGAGGGCGCGGGTTAGTGTTAGCGTACGGGTTAGGATTAGGGGACGGGTGAGGGTCAGGCTTCGGGGAAGGGTTAGGGTTAGGGTTCGGGCTAGGGTTAGTGTTAGGGGACGGGGACGGTTTAGGGTCCAGGTGAGGGTCCGACAACGCTTTAGGGGGAGCGTGCGTGTGAGGGCGCGGGTTAGTGTGAGCGTACGGGTTATGATTAGGGGACGGGTGAGGGTCAGGCTTCGGGGAAGGGTTAGGGTTAGGGTTCGGGCTAGGGTTAGGGTTAGGGGACGGGGACGGTTTAGGGTCCAGGTGAGGGTCCGACAACGCTTTAGGGGGAGCGTGCGTGTGAGGGTGCGGGTTAGTGTTAGCGTACGGTTTTGGATTAGGGGACGGGTGAGGGTCAGGCTTTGGGGAAGGGTTAGGGTTAGGGTTCGGGCTAGGGTTAGGGTTAGGGGACGGGGACGGTTTAGGGACCAGGTGATGGTCCGACAACGCTTTAGGGGGAGCGTGCGTGTGAGGGCGCGGGTTAGTGTTGGCGTACGGGTTAGGATTAGGGGACGGGTGAGGGTCAGGCTTCGGGGAAGGGTTAGGGTTAAGGTTCGGGCTAGGGTTAGGGTTAGGGGACGGGGACGGTTTAGGGTCCAGGTGAGGGTCCGACAACGCTTTAGGGGGAGCGTGCGTGTGAGGGCGTGGGTTAGTGTGAGCGTACGGGTTAGGATTAGGGGACGGGTGAGGGTCAGGCTTCGGGGAAGGGTTAGGGTTAGGGTTCGGGCTAGGGTTAGGGTTAGGGGACGGGGACGGTTTAGGGTCCAGGTGAGGGTCCGACAACGCTTTAGGGGGAGCGGTCGTGTGAGGGCGCGGGTTAGTGTTAGCGTACGTGTTAGGATTAGGGGACGGGTGAGGGTCAGGCTTCGGGGAAGGTTTAGGGTTAGGGTTCGGGCTAGGGTTAGGGTTAGGGGACGGGGACGGTTTAGGGTCCAGGTGAGGGTCCGACAACGCTTTAGGGGGAGCGTGCGTTTGAGGGCGCGGGTTAGTGTGAGCCTACGGGTTAGGATTTGGGGACGGGTGAGGGTCAGGCTTCGGGGAAGGGTTAGGGTTAGGGTTCGGGCTAGGGTTAGGGTTAGGGGACGGGGACGGTTTAGGGTCCAGGTGAGGGTCCGACAACGCTTTAGGGGGAGCGTGCGTGTTAGGGCGCGGGTTAGTGTTAGCGTACGGGTTAGGATTAGGGGACGGGTGAGGGTCAGGCTTCGGGGAAGGGTTAGGGTTAGGTTTCGGGCTAGGGTTAGGGTTAGGGGATGGGGACGGTTTAGCGTCCAGGTGAGGGTCCGACAATGCTTTAGGGGGAGCGTGCGTGTGAGGGCGCGGGTTAGTGTTAGCGTACGGGTTAGGATTAGGGGACGGGTGAGGGTCAGGCTTCGGGGAAGGGTTAGGGTTAGGGTTCGGGCTAGGGTTAAGGTTAGGGGACGGGGACGGTTTAGGGTCCAGGTGAGGGTCCGACAACGCTTTAGGGGGAGCGTGCGTGTGAGGGCGCGGGTTAGTGTTAGCGTACGGGTTAGGATTAGGGGACGGGTGAGGGTCAGGCTTTGGGGAAGGGTTAGGGTTAGGGTTCGGGCTAGGGTTAGGGTTAGGGGACAGGTACGGTTTAGGGTCCAGGTGAGGGTCCGACAAGGCTATAGGGGGAACGTGCGTGTGAGGGCGTTGGTTAGTGTGAGCCTACAGGTTAGGATTAGGGGACGGGTGAGGGTCAGGCTTCGGGGAAGGGTTAGGGTTAGGGTTCGGGCTAGGGTTAGGGTTAGGGGACGGGGACGGTTTAGGGTCCAGGTGAGTGTCCGACAACGCTTTAGGGGGAGCGTGCGTGTGAGGGCGCGTGTTAGTGTTGGCGTACGGTTTAGGATTAGGGGACGGGTGAGGGTCAGCCTTCGGGGAAGGGTTAGGGTTAGGGTTCGTGCTAGGTTTAGGGTTAGGGGACGGGGACGGTTTAGGGTCCAGGTGAGGGTCCGACAACGCTTTAGGGGGAGCGTGCGTGTGAGGGCGCGGGTTAGTGTGAGCGTACGGGTTAGGATTAGGGGACGGGTGAGGGTCAGGCTTCGGGGAAGGGTTAGGGTTAGGGTTCGGGCTAGGGTTAGGGTTAGGGGACGGGGACGGTTTAGGGTCCAGGTGAGGGTCCGACAATGCTTTAGGGGGAGCATGCGTGTGAGGGCGTGGGTTAGTGTTAGCGTACGGGTTAGGATTAGGGGACGGGTGAGGGTCAGGCTTCAGGGAAGGGTTAGGGTTAGGGACGGGCTAGGGTTAGGGTTAGGGGACGGGGACGGTTTAGGGTCCAGGTGAGGGTCCGACAACGTTTTAGGGGGAGCGTGCGAGTGAGGGCGCGGGTTAGTGTGAGCGTACGGGTTAGGATTAGGGGACGGGAGAGGGTCAGGCTTCGGGGTAGTGTTAGGTTTAGGGTTCGGGCTAGGGTTAGGGTTAGGGGACGGGGACGGTTTACGGTCCAGGTGAGGGTCTGACAACGCTTTAGGGGGAGCATGCGTGTGAGGGCGCGGGTTAGTGTTAGCGTACGGGTTAGGATTAGGGGACGGGTGAGGGTCAGGCTTCGGGGAAGGGTTAGGGTTAGGGTTCGGGCTAGGGTTAGTGTTAGGGGACGGGGACGGTTTAGGGTCCAGGTGAGGGTCCGACAACGCTTTAGGGGGAGCGTGCGTGTGAGGGCGCGGGTTAGTGTGAGCGTACGGGTTATGATTAGGGGACGGGTGAGGGTCAGGCTTCGGGGAAGGGTTAGGGTTAGAGTTCGGGCTAGGGTTAGGGTTAGGGGACGGGGACGGTTTAGGGTCCAGGTGAGGGTCCGACAACGCTTTAGGGGGAGCGTGCGTGTGAGGGTGCGGGTTAGTGTTAGCGTACGGTTTTGGATTAGGGGACGGGTGAGGGTCAGGCTTTGGGGAAGGGTTAGGGTTAGGGTTCGGGCTAGGGTTAGGGTTAGGGGACGGGGACGGTTTAGGGACCAGGTGATGGTCCGACAACGCTTTAGGGGGAGCGTGCGTGTGAGGGCGCGGGTTAGTGTTGGCGTACGGGTTAGGATTAGGGGACGGGTGAGGGTCAGGCTTCGGGGAAGGGTTAGGGTTAAGGTTCGGGCTAGGGTTAGGGTTAGGGGACGGGGACGGTTTAGGGTCCAGGTGAGGGTCCGACAACGCTTTAGGGGGAGCGTGCGTGTGAGGGCGCGGGTTAGTGTTAGCGTACGGTTTAGGATTATGGGACGGGTGAGGGTCAGGCTTCGGGGAAGGGTTAGGGTTAGGGTTCGGGCTAGGGTTAGGGTTAGGGGACGGGGACGGTTTAGGGTCCAGGTGAGGGTCCGACAACGCTTTAGGGGGAGCGTGCGTGTGAGGGCGCGGGTTAGTGTGAGCCTACGGGTTAGGATTAGGGGACGGGTGAGGGTCAGGCTTCGGGGAAGGGTTAGGGTTAGGGTTCGGGCTAGGGTTAGGGTTAGGGGACGGGGACGGTTTAGGGTCCAGGTGAGGGTCCGACAACGCTTTAGGGGGAGCGTGCGTGTGAGGGCGCGGGTTAGTGTGAGCCTACGGGTTAGGATTAGGGGACGGGTGAGGGTCAGGCTTCGGGGAAGGGTTAGGGTTAGGGTTCGGGCTAGGGTTAGAGTTAGGGGACGGGGACGGTTTAGGGTCCAGGTGAGGGTCCGACAACGCTTTAGGGGGAGCGTGCGTGTGAGGGCGCGGGTTAGTGTGAGCCTACGGGTTAGGATTAGGGGACGGGTGAGGGTCAGGCTTCGGGGAAGGGTTAGGGTTAGGGTTCGGGCTAGGGTTAGGGTTAGGGGACGGGGACGGTTTAGGGTCCAGGTGAGGGTCCGACAACGCTTTAGGGGGAGCATGCGTGTGAGGGCGCGGGTTAGTGTGAGCCTACGTGTTAGGATTAGGGGACGGGTGAGGGTCAGGCTTCGGGGAACGGTTAGGGTTAGGGTTCGGGCTAGGGTTAGGGTTAGGGGACGGGGACGGTTTAGGGTCCAGGTGAGGGTCCGAAAACGCTTTAGGGGGAGCGTTCGTGTGAGGGCGCGGGTTAGTGTTAGCGTACGTGCTAGGATTAGGGGACGGGTGAGGGTCAGGCTTCGGGGAACGTTTAGGGTTAGGGTTCGGGCTAGGGTTAGGGTTAGGGGACGGGGACGGTTTAGGGTCCAGGTGAGGGTCCGACAACGCTTCAGGGGGAGCGTGCGTGTGAGGGCGCGGGTTACTGTTAGCGTACGGGTTAGGATTAGGGGACGGGTGAGGGTCAGGCTTCGGGGAATGGTTAGGATTAGTGTTCGGGCTAGGGTTAGGGTTAGGGGACAGGGATGGTTTAGGGTCCAGGTGAGGGTCCAACAACGCTTTAGGGGGAGCGTGCGTGTGAGGGCACGGGTTAGTGTGAGCGTACGGGTTAGGATTAGGGGACGGGTGAGGGTCAGGCTTCGGGCAATGGTTAGGGTTAGGGTTAGGGTTCGGGCTAGGGTTAGGGTTAGGGGACAGGGACGGTTTAGGGTCCAGGTGAGGGTCCGACAAGGCTTTAGGGGGAACGTGCGTGTGAGGGCGTTGGTTAGTGTGAGCCTACAGGTTAGGATTAGGGGACGGGTGAGGGTCAGGCTTCGGGGAAGGGTTAGGGTTAGTGTTCGGGCTAGGGTTAGGGTTAGGGGACGGGGACGGTTTAGGGTCCAGGTGAGTGTCCGACAACGCTTTAGGGGGAGCGTGCGTGTGAGGGCGCGGGTTAGTGTTGCGTACGGTTTAAGATTAAGGGACGGGTGAGGGTCAGGCTTCGGGGAAGGGTTAGGGTTAGGGTTCGGGCTAGGTTTAGGGTTAGGGGACGGGGACGGTTTAGGGTCCAGGTGAGGGTCCGACAACGCTTTAGGGGGAGCGTGCGTGTGAGGGCGCGGGTTAGTGTGAGCGTACGGGTTAGGATTAGGGGACGGGTGAGGGTCAGGCTTCGGGGAAGTGTTAGGGTTAGGGTTCGGGCTAGGGTTAGGGTTAGGGGACGGGGACGGTTTAGGGTCCAGGTGAGGGTCCGACAACGCTTTAGGGGGAGCATTCGTGTGAGGGCGTGGGTTAGTGTTAGCGTACGGGTTAGGATAAGGGGACGGGTGAGGGTCAGGCTTCGGGGAAGGTTTAGGGTTAGGGTTCGGGCTAGGGTTAGGGTTAGGGGACGGGGACGGTTTAGGGTCCAGGTGAGGGTCCGACAACGCTTTAGGGGGAGCGGTCGTGTGAGGGCGCGGGTTAGTGTTAGCGTACGTGTTAGGATTAGGGGACGGGTGAGGGTCAGGCTTCGGGGAAGGTTTAGGGTTAGGGTTCGGGCTAGGGTTAGGGTTAGGGGACGGGGACGGTTTAGGGTCCAGGTGAGGGTCCGACAACGCTTTAGGGGGAGCGTGCGTTTGAGGGCGCGGGTTAGTGTGAGCCTACGGGTTAGGATTTGGGGACGGGTGAGGGTCAGGCTTCGGGGAAGGGTTAGGGTTATGGTTCGGGCTAGGGTTAGGGTTAGGGGACGGGGACGGTTTAGGGTCCAGGTGAGGGTCCGACAACGCTTTAGGGGGAGCGTTCGTGTGAGGGCGCGGGTTAGTGTTAGCGTACGTGTTAGGATTAGGGGACGGGTGAGGGTCAGGCTTCGGGGAAGGGTTAGGGTTAGGGTTCGGGCTAGGGTTAGGGTTAGGGGACGGGGACGGTTTAGGGTCCAGGTGAGGGTCCGACAACGCTTCAGGGGGAGCGTGCGTGTGAGGGCGCGGGTTACAGTTAGCGTACGGGTTAGGATTAGGGGACTGGTGAGGGTCAGGCTTCGGGGAATGGTTAGGATTAGTGTTCGGGCTAGGGTTAGGGTTAGGGGACAGGGACGGTTTAGGGTCCAGGTGAGGGTCCGACAACGCTTTAGGGGGAGCGTGCGTGTGAGGGCGCGGGTTAGTGTGAGCGTACGGGTTAGGATTAGGGGACGGGTGAGGGTCAGGCTTCGGAGAAGGGTTAGGGTTAGGGTTAGGGTTCGGGCTAGGGTTAGGGTTAGGGGACAGGGACGGTTTAGGGTCCAAGTGAGGGTCCGAGAAGGCTTTAGGGGGAACGTGCGTGTGAGGGCGTTGGTTAGTGTGAGCATACAGGTTAGGATTAGGGGACGGGTGAGGGTCAGGCTTCGGGGAAGTGTTAGGGTTAGGGTTCGGGCTAGGGTTAGGATTAGGGGACGGGGACGGTTTAGGGTCCAGGTGAGTGTCTGACAACGCTTTAGGGGGAGCGTGCGTGTGAGGGCGCGGTTTAGTGTTGGCATACGGTTTAGGATTAGGGGACGGGGGAGGGTCAGGCTTCGGGGAAGGGTTAGGGTTAGGGTTCGGGCTAGGTTTAGGGTTAGGGGACGGGGACGGTTTAGGGTCCAGGTGAGGGTCCGACAACGCTTTAGGGGGAGCGTGCGTGTGAGGGCGCGGGTTAGTGTGAGCGTACGGGTTAGGATTAGGGGACGGGTGAGGGTCAGGCTTCGGGGAAGGGTTAGGGTTAGGGTTCGGGCTAGGGTTAGGGTTAGGGGACGGGGACGGTTTAGGTTCCAGGTGAGTGTCCGACAACGCTTTAGGGGGAGCGTGCGTGTGAGGGCGCGGGTTAGTGTTGGCGTACGGGTTAGGATAAGGGGACGGGTGAGGGTCAGGCTTCGGGGAAGGGTTAGGGTTAGGGTTCGGGCTAGGTTTAGGGTTAGGGGACGGGGACGGTTTAGGGTCCAGGTGAGGGTCCGACAACGCTTTAGGGGGATCGTGCGTGTGAGGGCGAGGGTTAGTGTGAGCGTACGGGTTAGGTTTAGGGGACGGGTGAGGGTCAGGCTTCGGGGAAGGGTTAGGGTTAGGGTTCGGGCTAGGGTTAGGGGTAGGGGACGGGGACGGTTTAGGGTCCAGGTGAGGGTCCGACAACGCTTTAGGGGGAGCGTTCGTGTGAGGGCGCGGGTTAGTGTTAGCGTACGTGTTAGGATTAGGGGACGGGTGAGTGTCAGGCTTCGGGGAAGGTTTAGGGCTAGGGTTCGGGCTAGGGTTAGGGTTAGGGGACGGGGACGGTTTAGGGTCCAGGTGAGGGTCCGACAACGCTTGAGGGGGAGCGTTCGTGTGAGGGCGCGGGTTAGTGTTAGCGTACGTGTTAGGATTAGGGGACGGGTGAGGGTCAGGCTTCGGGGAAGGGTTAGGGTTAGGGTTCGGGCTAGGGTTAGGGTTAGGGGACGGGGACGGTTTACGGTCCAGGTGAGGGTCCGACAACGCGTTAAGTGGAGCGTTCGTGTGAGGGCGCGGGTTAGTGTTAGCGTACGTGTTAGGATTAGGGGACGGGTGAGGGTCAGGCTTCGGGGAAGGTTTAGGGTTAGGTTTCAGGCTAGGGTTAGGGTTAGGGGACGGGGACGGTTTAGGGTCCAGGTGAGGGTCCGACAACGCTTTAGGGGGAGCGTGCGTGTGAGGGCGCGGGTTAGTGTGAGCGTACGGGTTAGGATTAGGGGACGGGTGAGGGTCAGGCTTCGGGGAAGGGTTAGGGTTAGGGTTAGGGTTCGGGCTAGGGTTAGGGTTAGGGGACAGGGACGGTTTAGGGTCCAGGTGAGGGTCCGACAAGGCTTTAGGGGGAACGTGCGTGTGAGGGCGTTGGTTAGTGTGAGCCTACAGGTTAGGATTAGGGGACGGGTGAGGGTCAGGCTTCGGGGAAGGGTTAGGGTTAGGGTTCGGGCTAGGGTTAGGATTAGGGGACGGGGACGGTTTAGGGTCCAGGTGAGTGTCCGACAACGCTTTAGGGGGAGCGTGCGTGTGAGGGCACGGGTTAGTGTTGGCATACGGTTTAGGATTAGGGGACGGGTGAGGGTCAGGCTTCGGGGAAGGGTTAGGGTTAGGGTTCGGGCTAGGTTTAGGGTTAGGGGACGGGGACGGGTTAGGGTCCAGGTGAGGGTCCGACAACGCTTTAGGAGGAGCGTGCGTGTGAGGGCGCGGGTTAGTGTTAGCGTACGGGTTAGGATTAGGGGACGGGTGAGGGTCAGGCTTCGGGGAAGGGTTAGGGTTAGGGTTCGGGCTAGGGTTAGGGTTAGGGGACGGGGACGGTTTAGGGTCCACCTGAGGGTCCGACAACGTTTTAGGGGGAGGGTGCGTGTGAGGGCGTGGGTTAGTGTGAGTGTACGGATTAGGATTAGGGGACGAGTGAGGGTCAGGCATCGGGGAAGGGTTAGGGTTAGGGTTCGGGCTAGGGTTAGGGTTAGGGGACGGGACGGTTTAGGGTCCAGGTGAGGGTCCGAGAACGCTTTAGGGGGAGCGTGATGTGAGGGTGCGGGTTAGTGTTAGCGTATGGGTTAGGATTAGGGGATGGGTGAGGGTCAGGCTTCGGGGAAGGGTTAGGGTTAGGGTTCGGGCTAGGGTTAGGGTTAGGGGAAGGGACGGTTTAGGGTCCAGGTGAGGGTCCGACAACGCTTCAGGGGGAGCGTGCGTGTGAGGGCGCGGGTTACTGTTAGCGTACGGGTTAGGATTAGGGGACGGGTGAGGGTCAGGCTTCGGGGAAGGGTTAGGGTTAGGGTTCGGGCTAGGGTTAGGGTTAGGGGACGGGGACGGTTTAGGGTCCAGGTGAGGGTCCGACAACGCTTCAGGAGGAGCGTGCGTGTGAGGGCGCGGGTTACTGTTAGCGTACGGGTTAGGATTAGGGGACGGGTGAGGGTCAGGCTTCGGGGAATGGTTAGGATTAGTGTTCGGGCTAGGGTTAGGGTTAGGGGACAGGGACGGTTTAGGGTCCAGGTGAGGGTCCGACAACGCTTTAGGGGGAGCGTGCGTGTGAGGGCGCGGGTTAGTGTCAGCGTACGGGTTAGGATTAGGGGACGGGTGAGGGTCAGGCTTCGGGGAAGTGTTACGGTTAGGGTTAGGGTTCTGGCTAGGGTTAGGGTTAGGGGACAGGGACGGTTTAGGGTCCAGGTGAGGGTCCGACAAGGCTTTAGGGGGAACGTGCGTGTGAGGGCGTTGGTTAGTGTGAGCCTACAGGTTAGGATAAGGGGACGGGTGAGGGTCAGGCTTCGGGAAAGGTTTAGGGTTAGGGTTCGGGCTAGGGTTAGGGTTAGGGGACGGGGACGGTTTAGGGTCCAGGTGAGGGTCCGACAACGCTTTAGGGGGAGCGTGCGTGTGAGGGCGCAGGTTAGTGTGAGCGTACGGGTTAGGATTAGGGGACGGGTGAGGGTCAGGCTTCGGGGAAGGGTTAGGGTTAGGGTTCGGGCTAGGGTTAGGGTTAGGGGACGGGGACGGTTTAGGGTCCAGGTGAGTGTCCGACAACGCTTTAGGGGGAGCGTGCGTGTGAGGGCACGGGTTAGTGTTGGCATACGGTTTAGGATTAGGGGACGGGTGAGGGTCAGGCTTCGGGGAAGGGTTAGGGTTAGGGTTCGGGCTAGGTTTAGGGTTAGGGGACGGGGACGGGTTAGGGTCCAGGTGAGGGTCCGACAACGCTTTAGGAGGAGCGTGCGTGTGAGGGCGCGGGTTAGTGTTAGCGTACGGGTTAGGATTAGGGGACGGGTGAGGGTCAGGCTTCGGGGAAGGGTTAGGGTTAGGGTTCGGGCTAGGGTTAGGGTTAGGGGACGGGGACGGTTTAGGGTCCACCTGAGGGTCCGACAACGTTTTAGGGGGAGGGTGCGTGTGAGGGCGTGGGTTAGTGTGAGTGTACGGATTAGGATTAGGGGACGAGTGAGGGTCAGGCATCGGGGAAGGGTTAGGGTTAGGGTTCGGGCTAGGGTTAGGGTTAGGGGACGGGACGGTTTAGGGTCCAGGTGAGGGTCCGAGAACGCTTTAGGGGGAGCGTGATGTGAGGGTGCGGGTTAGTGTTAGCGTATGGGTTAGGATTAGGGGACGGGTGAGGGTCAGGCTTCGGGGAAGGGTTAGGGTTAGGGTTCGGGCTAGGGTTAGGGTTAGGGGAAGGGACGGTTTAGGGTCCAGGTGAGGGTCCGACAACGCTTCAGGGGGAGCGTGCGTGTGAGGGCGCGGGTTACTGTTAGCGTACGGGTTAGGATTAGGGGACGGGTGAGGGTCAGGCTTCGGGGAAGGGTTAGGGTTAGGGTTCGGGCTAGGGTTAGGGTTAGGGGACGGGGACGGTTTAGGGTCCAGGTGAGGGTCCGACAACGCTTCAGGGGGAGCGTGCGTGTGAGGGCGCGGGTTACTGTTAGCGTACGGGTTAGGATTAGGGGACGGGTGAGGGTCAGGCTTCGGGGAATGGTTAGGATTAGTGTTCGGGCTAGGGTTAGGGTTAGGGGACAGGGACGGTTTAGGGTCCAGGTGAGGGTCCGACAACGCTTTAGGGGGAGCGTGCGTGTGAGGGCGCGGGTTAGTGTCAGCGTACGGGTTAGGATTAGGGGACGGGTGAGGGTCAGGCTTCGGGGAAGTGTTACGGTTAGGGTTAGGGTTCTGGCTAGGGTTAGGGTTAGGGGACAGGGACGGTTTAGGGTCCAGGTGAGGGTCCGACAAGGCTTTAGGGGGAACGTGCGTGTGAGGGCGTTGGTTAGTGTGAGCCTACAGGTTAGGATAAGGGGACGGGTGAGGGTCAGGCTTCGGGAAAGGTTTAGGGTTAGGGTTCGGGCTAGGGTTAGGGTTAGGGGACGGGGACGGTTTAGGGTCCAGGTGAGGGTCCGACAACGCTTTAGGGGGAGCGTGCGTGTGAGGGCGCAGGTTAGTGTGAGCGTACGGGTTAGGATTAGGGGACGGGTGAGGGTCAGGCTTCGGGGAAGGGTTAGGGTTAGGGTTCGGGCTAGGGTTAGGGTTAGGGGACGGGGACGGTTTAGGGTCCAGGTGAGGGTCCGACAACGCTTCAGGGGGAGCGTGCGTGTGAGGGCGCGGGTTACTGTTAGCGTACGAGTTAGGATTAGGGGACGGGTGAGGGTCAGGCTTCGGGGAATGGTTAGGATTAGTGTTCGGGCTAGGGTTAGGGTTAGGGGACGGGGACGGTTTAGGGTCCAGGTGAGGATCTGAAAACGCTTTAGGGGGAGCGTGCGTGTGAGGGCGCGGGTTAGTGTGAGCGTACGGGTTAGGATTAGGGGACGGGTGAGGGTCAGGCTTCGGGGAAGGGTTAGGGTTAGGGTTAGGGTTCGGGCTAGGGTTAGGGTTAGGGGACAGGGACGGTTTAGGGTCCAAGTGAGGGTCCGACAACACTTTAGGGGGAACGTGCGTGTGAGGGCGTTGGTTAGTGTGAGCCTACAGGTTAGGATTAGGGGACGGGTGAGGGTCAGGCTTCGGGGAAGGGTTAGGGTTAGGGTTCGGGCTAGGGTTAGGATTAGGGGACGGGGACGGTTTAGGGTCCAGGTGAGTGTCCGACAACGCTTTAGGGGGAGCGTGCGTGTGAGGGCGCGGGTTAGTGTCAGCGTACGGGTTAGGATTAGGGGACGGGTGAGGGTCAGGCTTCGGGGAAGTGTTACGGTTAGGGTTAGTGTTCGGGCTAGGGTTAGGGTTAGGGGACAGGGACGGTTTAGTGTCCAGGTGAGGGTCCGACAAGGCTTTAGGGGGAACGTTCGTGTGAGGGCGTCGGTTAGTGTGAGCCTACAGGTTAGGATAAGGGGACGGGTGAGGGTCAGGCTTCGGGAAAGGTTTAGGGTTAGGGTTCGGGCTAGGGTTAGGGTTAGGGGACGGGGACGGTTTAGGGTCCAGGTGAGTTTCCGACAATGCTTTAGGGGGAGCGTGCGTGTGAGGGCGCGGGTTAGTGTTGGCGTACGGTTTAGGATTAGGGGACGGGTGAGGGTCAGACTTCGGGGAAGGGTTAGGGTTAGGGTTCGGGCTAGGTTTAGGGTTAGGGGACGGGGACGGTTTAGGGTCCAGGTGAGGGTCCGACAACGCTTTAGGGGGAGCGTGCGTGTGAGGGCGCGGGTTAGTGTGAGCGTACGGGTTAGGATTAGGGGACGGGTGAGGGTCAGGCTTCGGGGAAGGGTTAGGGTTAGGGTTCGGGCTAGGGTTAGGGTTAGGGGACGGGGATGGTTTAGGGTCCAGGTGAGTGTCCGACAACGCTTTAGGGGGAGCGTGCGTGTGAGGGCGCGGGTTAGTGTGAGCGTACGGGTTAGGATTAGGGTACGGGTGAGGGTCAGGCTTCGGGGAAGGGTTAGGGTTAGGGTTCGGGCTAGGTTTAGGGTTAGGGAACGGGGACGGTTTAGGGTCCAGGTGAGGGTCCGACAACGCTTTAGGGGGAGCGTGCGTGTGAGGGCGCGGGTTAGTGTGAGCGTACGGGTTAGGATTAGGGGACGGGTGAGGGTCAGGCTTCGGGGAAGGGTTAGGGTTAGGGTTCGGGCTAGGGTTAGGGTTAGGGGACGGGGACGGTTTAGGGTCCAGGTGAGGGTCCGACAACGCTTTAGGGGGAGCGTTCGTGTGAGGGCGCGGGTTAGTGTTAGCGTACGTGTTAGGATTAGGGGACGGGTGAGGGTCAGGCTTCGGGGAAGGTTTAGGGTTAGGTTTCGGGCTAGGGTTAGGGTTAGGGGACGGGGACGATTTAGGGTCCAGGTGAGGGTCCGACAACGCTTTAGGGGGAGCGTGCGTGTGAGGGCGCGGGTTACTGTTAGCGTACGGGTTAGGATTAGGGGACGGGTGAGGGTCAGGCTTCGGGGAATGGTTAGGATTAGTGTTCGGGCTAGGGTTAGGGTTAGTGGAAGGGGACGGTTTAGGGTCCAGGTGAGGGTCCGACAACGCTTTAGGGGGAGCGTGCGTGTGAGGGCGCGGGTTAGTGTGAGCGTACGGGTTAGGATTAGGGGACGGGTGAGGGTCAGGCTTCGGGGAAGGGTTAGGGTTAGGGTTAGGGTTCGGGCTAGGGTTAGGGTTAGGGGACAGGGACGGTTTAGGGTCCAAGTGAGGGTCCGACAAGGCTTTAGGGGGAACGTGCGTGTGAGGGCGTTGGTTAGTGTGAGCCTACAGGTTAGGATTAGGGGACGGGTGAGGGTCAGGCTTCGGGGAAGGGTTAGGGTTAGGGTTCGGGCTAGGGTTAGGATTAGGGGATGGGGACGGTTTAGGGTCCAGGTGAGAGTCCGACAACGCTTTAGGGGGAGCGTGCGTGTGAGGGCGCGGGTTAGTGTTGGCATACGGTTTAGGATTAGGGGACGGGGGAGGGTCAGGCTTCGGGGAAGGGTTAGGGTTAGGGTTCGGGCTAGGTTTAGGGTTAGGGGACGGGGACGGTTTAGGGTCCAGGTGAGGGTCCGACAACGCTTTATGGGGAGCGTGCGTGTGAGGGCGCGGGTTAGTGTTAGCGTACGGGTTAGGATTAGGGGACGGGTGAGGGTCCGGCTTCGGGGAAGGGTTAGGGTTAGGGTTCGGGCTAGGTTTAGGGTTAGGGGACGGGGACGGTTTAGGGTCCAGCTGAGGGTCCGACAACGTTTTAGGGGGAGGGTGCGTGTGAGGGCGTGGGTTAGTGTGAGTGTACGGATTAGGATTAGGGGACGAGTGAGGGTCAGGCTTCGGGGAAGGGTTAGGGTTAGGGTTCGGGCTAGGGTTAGGGTTAGGGGACGGGACGGTTTAGGGTCCAGGTGAGGGTCCGACAACGCTTTAGGGGGAGCGTGAATGTGAGGGTGCGGGTTAGTGTTAGCGTATGGGTTAGGATTAGGGGACGGTTGAGCGTCAGGCTTCGGGGAAGGGTTAGGGTTAGGGTTCGGGCTAGGGTTAGGGTTAGGGGACGGGGACGGTTTAGGGTCCAGGTGAGTGTCCAATAACGCTTTAGGGGGAGCGTGCGTGTGAGGGCGCGGGTTAGTGTTGGCGTACGGTTTAGGATTAGGGGACGGGTGAGGGTCAGGCTTCGGGGAAGGGTTAGGGTTAGGGTTCGGGCTAGGGTTAGGGTTAGGGGACGGGGACGGTTTAGGGTCCAGGTGAGTGTCCGACAACGCTTTAGGGGGAGCGTGCGTGTGAGGGCGCGGGTTAGTGTTGGCGTACGGTTTAGGATTAGGGGACGGGTGAGGGTCAGGCTTCGGGGAAGGGTTAGGGTTAGGGTTCGGGCTAGGTTTAGGGTTAGGGGACGGGGACGGTTTAGGGTCCAGGTGAGGGTCCGACAACGCTTTAGGGGGATCGTGCGTGTGAGGGCGCGGGTTAGTGTGAGCGTACGGGTTAGGATTAGGGGACGGGTGAGGGTCAGGCTTCGGGGAAGGGTTAGGGTTAGGGTTCGGGCTAGGGTTAGGGGTAGTGGACGGGGACGGTTTAGGGTCCAGGTGAGGGTCCGACAACGCTTTAGGGGGAGCGTTCGTGTGAGGGCGCGGGTTAGTGTTAGCGTACGTGTTAGGATTAGGGGACGGGTGAGTGTCAGGATTCGGGGAAGGTTTAGGGCTAGGGTTCGGGCTAGGGTTAGGGTTAGGGGACGGGGACGGTTTGGGTCCAGGTGAGGGTCCGACAACGCTTTAGGGGGAGCGTTCGTGTGAGGGCGTGGGTTAGTGTGAGCGTACGGTTTAGGATTAGGGTACGGGTGAGGGTCAGGCTTCGGGGAAGGGTTAGGGTTAGGGTTCGGGCTAGGTTTAGGGTTAGGGGACGGGGACGGTTTAGGGTCCAGGTGAGGGTCCGACAACGCTTTAGGGGGAGCGTGCGTGTGAGGGCGCGGGTTAGTGTTAGCGTACGGGTTAGGATTAGGGGACGGGTGAGGGTCAGGCTTCGGGGAAGGGTTAGGGTTAGGGTTCGGGCTAGGGTTAGGGTTAGGGGACGGGGACGGTTTAGGGTCCAGCTGAGGGTCCGACAACGTTTTAGGGGGAGGGTGCGTGTGAGGGCGTGGGTTAGTGTGAGTGTACGGATTAGGATTAGGGGACGAGTGAGGGTCAGGCTTCGGGGAAGGGTTAGGGTTAGGGTTCGGGCTAGGGTTAGGGTTAGGGGACGGGACGGTTTAGGGTCCAGGTGAGGGTCCGACAACGCTTTAGGGGGAGCGTGATGTGAGGGTGCGGGTCAGTGTTAGCGTATGGGTTAGGATTAGGGGACGGGTGAGGGTCAGGCTTCGGGGAAGGGTTAGGGTTAGGGTTCGGGCTAGGGTTAGGGTTAGGGGACGGGGAGGGTTTAGGGTCCAGGTGAGGGTCCGACAACGCTTTAGGGGGAGCGTTCGTGTGAGGGCGCGGGTTAGTGTTAGCGTACGTGTTAGGATTAGGGGACGGGTGAGGGTCAGGCTTCGGGGAAGGTTTAGGGTTAGGGTTCGGGCTAGGGTTAGGGTTAGGGGACGGGGACGATTTAGGGTCCAGGTGAGGGTACGACAACGCTTTAGGGGGAGCGTGCGTGTGAGGGCGCGGGTTAGTGTGAGCCTACGGGTTAGGATTAGGGGACGGGTGAGGGTCAGGCTTCGGGGAAGGGTTAGGGTTAGGGTTCGGGCTAGGGTTAGGGTTAGGGGACGGGGACGGTTTAGGGTTAAGGTGAGGGTCCGACTACGCTTTAGGGGGAGCGTGCGTGTGAGGGCACGGGTTAGTGTGAGCGTACGGGTTAGGATTAGGGGACGGGTGAGGGTCAGGCTTCGGGGAAGGGTTAGGGTTAGGGTTAGGGTTCGGGCTAGGGTTAGGGTTAGGGGACAGGGACGGTTTAGGGTCCAGGTGAGGGTCCGACAAGGCTTTAGGGGGAACGTGCGTGTGAGGGCGTTGGTTAGTGTGAGCCTACAGGTTAGGATTAGGGGACGGGTGAGGGTCAGGCTTCGGGGAAGGGTTAGGGTTAGGGTTCGGGCTAGGGTTAGGATTAGGGGACGGGGACGGTTTAGGGTCCAGGTGAGGGTCCGACAACGCTTTAGGGGGAGCGTGCGTGTGAGGGCGCGGGTTAGTGTGAGCGTACGGGTTAGGATTAGGGGACGGGTGAGGGTCAGGCTTCGGGGAAGGGTTAGGGTTAGGGTTCGGGCTAGGGTTAGGGTTAGGGGACGGGGACGGTTTAGGGTCCAGGTGAGGGTCCGACAACGCTTTAGGGGGAGCGTGCGTGTGAGGGCGCGGTTAGTGTTAGCGTACGGGTTAGGATTAGGGGACGGGTGAGGGTCAGGCTTCGGGGAAGGGTTAGGGTTAGGGTTCGGGCTAGGGTTAGGGTTAGGGGACGGGGACGGTTTAGGGTCCAGCTGAGGGTCCGACAACGTTTTAGGGGGAGCGTGCGTGTGAGGGCGTGGGTTAGTGTGAGTGTACGGATTAGGATTAGGGGACGGGTGAGGGTCAGGCTTCGGGGAAGGGTTAGGGTTAGGGTTCGGGCTAGGGTTAGGGTTAGGGGACGGGGACGGTTTAGGGTCCAGGTGAGGGTCCGACAACGCTTTAGGGGGAGCGTGAATGTGAGGGTGCGGGTTAGTGTTAGCGTATGGCTTAGGATTAGGGGACGGGTGAGGGTCAGGCTTCGGGGAAGGGTTAGGGTTAGGGTTCGGGCTAGGGTTAGGGTTAGGGGACGGGGACGGTTTAGGGTCCAGGTGAGGGTCCGACAACGCTTTAGGGGGAGCGTGCGTGTGACGGCGCGGGTTAGTGTTAGCGTACGGGTTAGGATTAGGGGACGGGTGAGGGTCAGGCTTCGGGGAAGGGTTAGGGTTAGGGTTCGGGCTAGGGTTAGGGTTAGGGGACGGGGACGGTTTAGGGTCCAGGTGAGGGTCCGACAACGCTTTAGGGGGAGCGTGCGTGTGACGGCGCGGGTTAGTGTTAGCGTACGGGTTAGGATTAGGGGACGGGTGAGGGTCAGGCTTCGGGGAAGGGTTAGGGTTAGGGTTCGGGCTAGGGTTAGGGTTAGGGGACGGGGACGGTTTAGGGTCCAGGTGAGGGTCCGACAACGCTTTAGTGGGAGCGTGCGTGTGAGGGCGCGGGTTAGTGTGAGCGTACGGGTTAGGATTAGGGGACGGGTGAGGGTCAGGCTTCGGGGAAGGTTTAGGGTTAGCGTTCGGGCTAGGGTTAGGGTTAGGGGACGGGGACGGTTTAGGGTCCAGGTGAGGGTCCGACAACGCTTCAGGGGGAGCGTGCGGGTGAGGGCGCGGGTTACTGTTAGCGTACGGGTTAGGATTAGGGGACGGGTGAGGGTCAGGCTTCGGGGAATGGTTAGGATTAGTGTTCGGGCTAGGGTTAGGGTTAGGGGACGGGGACGGTTTAGGGTCCAGGTGAGGGTCCGACAACGCTTTAGGGGGAGCGTGCGTGTGAGGGCGCGGGTTAGTGTGAGCGTACGGGTTAGGATTAGGGGACAGGTGAGGGTCAGGCTTCGGGGAAGGGTTAGGGTTAGGGTTAGGGTTCGGGCTAGGGTTAGGGTTAGGGGACAGGGTCGGTTTAGGGTCCAGGTGAGGGTCCGACAAGGCTTTAGGGGGAGCGTGCGTGTGAGGGCGCGGGTTAGTGTGAGCGTACGGTTTAGGATTAGGGGACGGGTGAGGGTCAGGCTTCGGGGAAGGGTTAGGGTTAGGGGACGGGGACGGTTTAGGGTCCAGGTGAGGGTCCGACAAAGCTTTAGGGGGAGCGTGCGTGTGAGGGCGCGGGTTAGTGTGAGCCTACGGGTTAGGATTAGGGGACGGGTGAGGGTCAGGCTTCGGGGAAGGGTTAGGGTTAGGGTTCGGGCTAGGGTTAGGGTTAGGGGACGGGGACGGTTTAGGGTCCAGGTGAGGGCCCGACAACGCTTTAGGGGGAGCGTGCGTGTGAGGGCGCGGGTTAGTGTGAGCCTACGGGTTAGGATTAGGGGACGGGTGAGGGTCAGGCTTCGGGGAAGGGTTAGGGTTAGGGTTCGGGCTAGGGTTAGGGTTAGGGGACGGGGACGGTTTAGGGTCCAGGTGAGGGTCCGACAACGCTTTAGGGGGAGCGTGAATGTGAGGGTGCGGGTTAGTGTTAGCGTATGGCTTAGGATTAGGGGACGGGTGAGGGTCAGGCTTCGGGGAAGGGTTAGGGTTAGGGTTCGGGCTAGGGTTAGGGTTAGGGGACGGGGACGGTTTAGGGTCCAGGTGAGGGTCCGACAACGCTTTAGGGGGAGCGTGCGTGTGAGGGCGCGGGTTAGTGTGAGCCTACGGGTTAGGATTACGGGACGGGTGAGGGTCAGGCTACGGGGAAGGGTTAGGGTTAGGGTTCGGGCTAGGGTTAGGGTTAGGGGACTTGGACGGTTTAGGGTCAAGGTGAGGGTCCGACAACGCTTTAGGGGGAGCGTGCGTGTGAGGGCGCGGGTTAGTGTGAGCGTACGGGATAGGATTAGGGGACGGGTGAGGGTCAGGCTTCGGGGAAGGGTTAGGGTTAGGGTTCGGGCTAGGGTTAGGGTTAGGGGACGGGGCGGTTTAGGGTCCAGGTGAGGGTCCGACAACGCTTTAGGGGGAGCGTGCGTGTGAGGGCGCGGGTTAGTGTTAGCGTACGGGTTAGGATTATGGGACGGGTGAGGGTCAGGCTTCGGGGAAGGGTTAGGGTTAGGTTTCGGGCTAGGGTTAGGGTTAGGGGACAGGGACGGTTTAGGGTCCAGGTGAGGGTCCGACAATGCTTTAGGGGGAGCGTGCGTGTGAGGGCGCGGGTTAGTGTTAGCGTACGGGTTAGGATTAGGGGACGGGTGAGGGTCAGGCTTCGGGGAAGGGTTAGGGTTAGGGTTCGGGCTAGGGTTAGTGTTAGGGGACGGGGACGGTTTAGGGTCCAGGTGAGGGTCTGAAAACGCTTTAGGGGGAGCGTTCGTGTGAGGGCGCGGGTTAGTGTTAGCCTACGGGTTAGGATTAGGGGACGGGTGAGGGTCAGGCTTCGCGGAAGGGTTAGGGTTAGGGTTCGGGCTAGGGTTAGGGTTAGGGGACGGGGACGGTTTAGGGTCCAGCTGAGGGTCCGACAACGTTTTAGGGGGAGCGTGTGTGTGAGGGCGCGGGTTAGTGTTGGCGTACGGGTTCGGATTAGTGGACGGGTGAGGGTCAGGCTTCGGGGAAGGGTTAGGGTTAGGGTTCGGGCTAGGGTTAGGGTTAGGGGACGGGGACGGTTTTGGGTCCAGGTGAGGGTCCGATAACGGTTTAGGGGGAGCGTGCGTGTGAGGGCGTGGGTTAGTGTTAGCGTACGGTTTAGGATTAAGGGACGGGTGAGGGTCAGGCTTCGGGGAAGGGTTAGGGTTAGGGTTCGGGCTAGGGTTAGGGTTAGGGGACGGGGACGGTTTAGGGTCCAGGTGAGGGTCCGACAACGCTTTAGGGGGAGCGTGCGTGTGAGGGCGCGGGTTAGTGTTAGCGTACGGGTTAGGATTAGGGGACGGGTAAGGGTCAGGCATCGGGGAAGGGTTAGGGTTAGGGTTCGGGCTAGGGTTAGGGTTAGGGGACGGGGACGGTTTAGGGTCCAGGTGAGGGTCCGACAACACTTTAGGGGGAGCGTGCGTGTGAGGGCGTGGGTTAGTGTGAGCCTATGGGTTAGGATTAGGGGACGGGTGAGGGTCAGGCTTCGGGGAAGGGTTAGGGTTAGGGTTCGGGCTAGGGTTAGGGTTAGGGGACGGGGACGGTTTAGGGTCCAGGTGAGGGTCCGACAACGCTTTAGGGGGAGCGTGCGTGTGAGGGCGACGGTTAGTGTGAACCTACGGGTTAGGATTAGTGGACGGGTGAGGGTCAGGCTTCGGGGAAGGGTTAGGGTTAGGGTTCGGGCTAGGGTTAGGGTTAGGGGACGGGGACGGTTTAGGGTCCAGGTGAGGGTCCGACAACGCTTTAGGGGGAGCGTGCGTGTGAGGGCGCGGGTTAGTGTTAGCATACGGTTTAGGATTAGGGGACGGGTGAGGGTCAGGCTTCGGGGAAGGGTTAGGGTTAGGGTTCGGGCTAGGGTTAGGGTTAGGGGACGCGGTGGGTTTAGGGTCCAGGTGAGGGTCCGACAACGCTTTAGGGGGAGCGAGCGTGTGAGGGCGCTGGTTAGTGTTAGCGTACGGGTTAGGATTAGGGGACGGGTGAGGGTCAGGCTTCGGGGAAGGGTTAGGGTTAGGGTTCGGGCTAGGGTTAGGTTTAGGGGACGGGGACGGTTTAGGGTCCAGCTGAGGGTCCGACAACGTTTTAGGGGGAGCGTGTGTGTGAGGGCGCGGGTTAGTGTTGGCGTACGGGTTAGGATTAGGGGACGGGTGAGGGTCAGGCTTCGGGGAAGGGTTAGGGTTAGGGTTCGGGCTAGGGTTAGGGTTAGGGGACGGGGACGGTTTAGGGTCCAGCTGAGGGTCCGACAACGTTTTAGGGGGAGGGTGCGTGTGAGGGCGTGGGTTAGTGTGAGTGTACGGATTAGGATTAGGGGACGAGTGAGGGTCAGGCTTCGGGGAAGGGTTAGGGTTAGGGTTCGGGCTAGGGTTAGGGTTAGGGGACGGGGACGGTTTAGGGTCCAGGTGAGGGTCCGACAACGCTTTAGGGGGAGCGTGCGTGTGAGGGCGCGGGTTAGTGTTAGCATACGGTTTAGGATTAGGGGACGGGTGAGGGTCAGGCTTCGGGGAAGGGTTAGGGTTAGGGTTCGGGCTAGGGTTAGGGTTAGGGGACGCGGTGGGTTTAGGGTCCAGGTGAGGGTCCGACAACGCTTTAGGGGGAGCGAGCGTGTGAGGGCGCTGGTTAGTGTTAGCGTACGGGTTAGGATTAGGGGACGGGTGAGGGTCAGGCTTCGGGGAAGGGTTAGGGTTAGGGTTCGGGCTAGGGTTAGGTTTAGGGGACGGGGACGGTTTAGGGTCCAGCTGAGGGTCCGACAACGTTTTAGGGGGAGCGTGTGTGTGAGGGCGCGGGTTAGTGTTGGCGTACGGGTTAGGATTAGGGGACGGGTGAGGGTCAGGCTTCGGGGAAGGGTTAGGGTTAGGGTTCGGGCTAGGGTTAGGGTTAGGGGACGGGGACGGTTTAGGGTTCAGGTGAGGGTCCGACTACGCTTTAGGGGGAGCGTGCGTGTGAGGGCACGGGTTAGTGTGAGCGTACGGGTTAGGATTAGGGGACGGGTGAGGGTCAGGCTTCGGGGAAGGGTTAGGGTTAGGGTTAGGGTTCGGGCTAGGGTTAGGGTTAGGGGACAGGGACGGTTTAGGGTCCAGGTGAGGGTCCGACAACGCTTTAGGGGGAGCGTGCGTGTGAGGGCGCGGGTTAGTGTGAGCCTACGGTTTAGGATTAGGGGACGGGTGAGGGTCAGGCTTCGGGGAAGGGTTAGGGTTAGGGTTCGGGCTAGGGTTAGGGTTAGGGGACGGGGACGGTTTAGGGTCCAGGTGAGGGCCCGACAACGCTTTAGGGGGAGCGTGCGTGTGAGGGCGCGGGTTAGTGTGAGCCTACGGGTCAGGATTAGGGGACGGGTGAGGGTCAGGCTTCGGGGAAGGGTTAGGGTTAGGGTTCGGGCTAGGGTTAGGGTTAGGGGACGGGGACGGTTTAGGGTCCAGGTGAGGGTCCGACAACGCTTTAGGGGGAGCGTGAATGTGAGGGTGCGGGTTAGTGTTAGCGTATGGCTTAGGATTAGGGGACGGGTGAGGGTCAGGCTTCGGGAAGGGTTAGGGTTAGGGTTCGGGCTAGGGTTAGGGTTAGGGGACGGGGACGGTTTAGGGTCCAGGTGAGGGTCCGACAACGCTTTAGGGGGAGCGTGCGTGTGAGGGCGCGGGTTAGTGTGAGCCTACGGGTTAGGATTACGGGACGGGTGAGGGTCAGGCTACGGGGAAGGGTTAGGGTTAGGGTTCGGGCTAGGGTTAGGGTTAGGGGACTTGGACGGTTTAGGGTCAAGGTGAGGGTCCGACAACGCTTTAGGGGAGCGTGCGTGTGAGGGCGCGGGTTAGTGTGAGCGTACGGGATAGGATTAGGGGACGGGTGAGGGTCAGGCTTCGGGGAAGGGTTAGGGTTAGGGTTCGGGCTAGGGTTAGGGTTAGGGGACGGGGCGGTTTAGGGTCCAGGTGAGGGTCCGACAACGCTTTAGGGGGAGCGTGCGTGTGAGGGCGCGGGTTAGTGTTAGCGTACGGGTTAGGATTATGGGACGGGTGAGGGTCAGGCTTCGGGGAAGGGTTAGGGTTAGGTTTCGGGCTAGGGTTAGGGTTAGGGGACAGGGACGGTTTAGGGTCCAGGTGAGGGTCCGACAATGCTTTAGGGGGAGCGTGCGTGTGAGGGCGCGGGTTAGTGTTAGCGTACGGGTTAGGATTAGGGGACGGGTGAGGGTCAGGCTTCGGGGAAGGGTTAGGGTTAGGGTTCGGGCTAGGGTTAGTGTTAGGGGGACGGGGACGGTTTAGGGTCCAGGTGAGGGTCTGAAAACGCTTTAGGGGGAGCGTTCGTGTGAGGGCGCGGGTTAGTGTTAGCCTACAGGTTAGGATTAGGGGACGGGTGAGGGTCAGGCTTCGCGGAAGGGTTAGGGTTAGGGTTCGGGCTAGGGTTAGGGTTAGGGGACGGGGACGGTTTAGGGTCCAGCTGAGGGTCCGACAACGTTTTAGGGGGAGCGTGTGTGTGAGGGCGCGGGTTAGTGTTGGCGTACGGGTTAGGATTAGTGGACGGGTGAGGGTCAGGCTTCGGGGAAGGGTTAGGGTTAGGGTTCGGGCTAGGGTTAGGGTTAGGGGACGGGGACGGTTTTGGGTCCAGGTGAGGGTCCGATAACGGTTTAGGGGGAGCGTGCGTGTGAGGGCGTGGGTTAGTGTTAGCGTACGGTTTAGGATTAAGGGACGGGTGAGGGTCAGGCTTCGGGGAAGGGTTAGGGTTAGGGTTCGGGCTAGGGTTAGGGTTAGGGGACGGGGACGGTTTAGGGTCCAGGTGAGGGTCCGACAACGCTTTAGGGGGAGCGTGCGTGTGAGGGCGCGGGTTAGTGTTAGCGTACGGGTTAGGATTAGGGGACGGGTGAGGGTCAGGCTTCGGGGAAGGGTTAGGGTTAGGGTTCGGGCTAGGGTTAGGGTTAGGGGACGGGGACGGTTTAGGGTCCAGGTGAGGGTCCGACAACACTTTAGGGGGAGCGTGCGTGTGAGGGCGTGGGTTAGTGTGAGCCTATGGGTTAGGATTAGGGGACGGGTGAGGGTCAGGCTTCGGGGAAGGGTTAGGGTTAGGGTTCGGGCTAGGGTTAGGGTTAGGGGACGGGGACGGTTTAGGGTCCAGGTGAGGGTCCGACAACGCTTTAGGGGGAGCGTGCGTGTGAGGGCGCGGGTTAGTGTTAGCATACGGTTTAGGATTAGGGGACGGGTGAGGGTCAGGCTTC
>NW_026783491.1:0-66000 GCF_949774975.1 Lagenorhynchus albirostris
AGCAAACGGCTGCTTCAGTGTGTGAGTGTAGGCCTGTGGCTCTTCGAAAAGGGAGAGTGGGCATAGAGTCCCTCAGGTGGCTCTCATATGCTTGACTTCTCCTGTGAGTTCCTAATGTGGAGCAATTGATCAAGGCAATGCTTCCTTCCTTCCTACAGAGAATTCTGTAGTTCTCTTCCTCGACGACCAGAAAATCAGAAAACCCTTTCTGTTTCCAAGCAGATTCTGTGTGCAAAGTGCTCTGGGATCCAGCCTAGGACCTACCTGTACATAGAGATTCACGTCTGCACTGCTGCACAGGTAAGGGAAATCGCCTCCTGCTTTCAGGCGAGCCCTCCGGGCATTAGGATACAGTTTGGACATTTCTTCTGTAGCTTCAGTTGCAAGTGCACTCTGGTCAAACACCTGGAAGAGAACACGAGGCCCAAAGTGTTATTGCAATGTGTTCTTTGCATGTTCAGCAAAGGGCCGCCCCCCCGCCCAAACCTTACGCTAACCCCTACTCTCATCCTATCCCGTACACTAACACTAAGCCGTCCCCTAACAAACAAACACGTCCCCTAACCCGTTGTCATACCCTGAGCTGTACCCTCAACCCTACCCGAACCCGTAACCTAAAACGCAACGTAAGCCTAACCCATTGTCGTACCCAAAACTGGACCCTACACCATACCCGTCCCCTTACCCGAACCCGTAACCTAACCCTAAGCAGAACCCTTCCCCTAATCCTAATTCATACACTAACACTAACATGTACCCAACAGTACCCTAAAGCAAGCCTGATCCCGAACCTGTACCCTAATACGTCCCCTAACTGTAACCCTTCCCCTTCCCCGAACCATCCCCTACTCCTAACCCGTACACTCACACTAACCCATCCCCTAACCCTTCCCCGAACTTGGATCCTAATCTGTACCTTCCACCGTACCCATGCCCTAACCCACACACTAACAAACACTAACCCGTAGCCTAAAACGTCCCCTCATCCTAAGCCATTGTCGTACCCGAAACTGGACCCTACCCCATACACGTTCCCTAACCCTACTCCTAACCCTTACCCTAACATGTCACATACTCCTAAGCCGTCCACTAACACGTACCCTAATACGAATTCCTACACTAACAGTACCCCGTAGTCTAACAGTACCCTGCACCTAACACATTGTCGGACCCTAACCTGTCCCCTAAACCGAGCCCGATCCCTAACCCTAACCCGTCCCCTAAGCCGAAACCCTCCACTAACAAACACTTACCCTCACCATAATCCGTTTTTGTACCCTAATGCTAACCCTAGTCCTTACCCTAACCAATAGACTTCATACTACCCTAGCCCAAATCCCTTGTTGGACCCTAAAGTGTCCACTGAACCGTCCCTGTTCCCTAATCCTAAGCAGAACCCTCAACCTTACGCTAACCCAGACACGAACACTCATCTGTACCCTAACACGGACCCATTCCCGTACCCGTACCCTAACAAGTACTCGAAGCCTACCTCGTTGTCGTACCCGGACCTGTTCCTGAACCCTAAACCCACCCAGAAGCCCTTCCCCTAACTCGTACCCAAACCGTACCCTCATCCTAATCTGTACACTAACCCGTACCCTAACACATTCACTAACCTGGACCCTGATCCTTGAACTACTCCTCACCTGTACCCTAACAAACACTGACCCGTTGTCGGACCCGGACCTGGACCCGAAACCATCTCTCTTCCCTAAGCAGAACCCTTCACCGACCGTACCCTCACCCTCACCCTCACCGTCACACTAAGCCTTCTCCGTACCCTGGACCGTAAGCCTGTCCCGTTGTCGTGCCCTACCCTGCACCCTCCACAGTGCCCGTTCCCAATCCTAAGGCGTCCCGTGACAGGTCCGCGAACCCTCCACCTGGGTCGCGCCCGGACCTGCACCCTCCACAGTCCCCGTCCCCTGACAGACACGTCCTCGAACCCTCCACCTGGGTCGCGCCCTCACCGGCACCCTCCACAGTCCCCGAACCTCAGCCGTCCCCAGACGGGTGTTCTAACCCTACACTTCTGTCGCGCCCTCACCGGCACCCTCCACAGTCCCCGTCCCCTGACAGACACCTCCTCGAACCCTCCAGCTCGGTCGCGCCCTGACCGGCACCCTCCACAGTCCCCGTCCCCTGACAGACACCTCCTCGAACCCTCCACCTGGGTCGCGCCCTCACCGGCACCCTCCACAGTCCCCCGACAGACACGTCCTCTCACCCTGCAGCTCTGTCGCGCCCTCACCGGCACCCTCCACAGTCCCCGTCCCCTGACACGTCCTCTCACCCTCCAGCTCTCTCGCGCCCTGACCTGCACCCTCCACAGTCCCCCGACAGACAGGTCCTCGAACCCTGCAGCTCTGTCGCGCCCTCACCTGCACCCTCCACAGTCCCCGTCCCCTGACACGTCCTCTCACCCTCCAGCTCTGTCGTGCTCTCACCTGCACCCTCCACAGTCCCCGTCCCCTGACAGACACGTCCTCTCACCCTGCAGCTCTGTCGCGCCCTCACCTGCACCCTCCACAGTCCCCGTCCCCTATCCTAAGGCGTCCCGTGCCAGGTCCTCGAACCCTGCAGCTCTGTCGCGCCCTCACCTGCACCCTCCACAGTCCCCGTCCCCTGACACGTCCTCTCACCCTCCAGCTCTGTCGCGCCCTGACCTGCACCCTCCACAGTCCCCCTCTGTCGTGCCCTGACCTGGACCCTAAAGCGTCCCCGTTCCCTCACCCTCACCCTCACCCTCACCCTAGCCCACACACTTACCCGAAGCCTTACGGTAACCCGTCCAGGAATCCGAACACGTACGCTAACGACACTCACCCGTCCTGGTTTTTCCAGGCTCTTGTTACTACTTGCCAAATTGCAAAGCAACCATTTCTCCCCACTATTCTAATATCCATTTAGGCAGGTATTCGAAGAAGGAGAGTTTGTTTGGGTGCGTGTGTTTGAATGCATGAAAAGTAGACCGAGAAGTCCCTTCGTGGGATTCAGATTGACTCCATGTAAGTCAGTCTGGTGTCCAGGAGCCAAGGTCCCATCGTAGCAAACGGCTGCTTCAGTGTGTGAGTGTAGGCCTGTGGCTCTTCGAAAAGGGAGAGTGGGCATAGAGTCCCTCAGGTGGCTCTCATATGCTTGACTTCTCCTGTGAGTTCCTAATGTGGAGCAATTGATCAAGGCAATGCTTCCTTCCTTCCTACAGAGAATTCTGTAGTTCTCTTCCTCGACGACCAGAAAATCAGAAAACCCTTTCTGTTTCCAAGCAGATTCTGTGTGCAAAGTGCTCTGGGATCCAGCCTAGGACCTACCTGTACATAGAGATTCACGTCTGCACTGCTGCACAGGTAAGGGAAATCGCCTCCTGCTTTCAGGCGAGCCCTCCGGGCATTAGGATACAGTTTGGACATTTCTTCTGTAGCTTCAGTTGCAAGTGCACTCTGGTCAAACACCTGGAAGAGAACACGAGGCCCAAAGTGTTATTGCAATGTGTTCTTTGCATGTTCAGCAAAGGGCCGCCCCCCCGCCCAAACCTTACGCTAACCCCTACTCTCATCCTATCCCGTACACTAACACTAAGCCGTCCCCTAACAAACAAACACGTCCCCTAACCCGTTGTCATACCCTGAGCTGTACCCTCAACCCTACCCGAACCCGTAACCTAAAACGCAACGTAAGCCTAACCCATTGTCGTACCCAAAACTGGACCCTACACCATACCCGTCCCCTTACCCGAACCCGTAACCTAACCCTAAGCAGAACCCTTCCCCTAATCCTAATTCATACACTAACACTAACATGTACCCAACAGTACCCTAAAGCAAGCCTGATCCCGAACCTGTACCCTAATACGTCCCCTAACTGTAACCCTTCCCCTTCCCCGAACCATCCCCTACTCCTAACCCGTACACTCACACTAACCCATCCCCTAACCCTTCCCCGAACTTGGATCCTAATCTGTACCTTCCACCGTACCCATGCCCTAACCCACACACTAACAAACACTAACCCGTAGCCTAAAACGTCCCCTCATCCTAAGCCATTGTCGTACCCGAAACTGGACCCTACCCCATACACGTTCCCTAACCCTACTCCTAACCCTTACCCTAACATGTCACATACTCCTAAGCCGTCCACTAACACGTACCCTAATACGAATTCCTACACTAACAGTACCCCGTAGTCTAACAGTACCCTGCACCTAACACATTGTCGGACCCTAACCTGTCCCCTAAACCGAGCCCGATCCCTAACCCTAACCCGTCCCCTAAGCCGAAACCCTCCACTAACAAACACTTACCCTCACCATAATCCGTTTTTGTACCCTAATGCTAACCCTAGTCCTTACCCTAACCAATAGACTTCATACTACCCTAGCCCAAATCCCTTGTTGGACCCTAAAGTGTCCACTGAACCGTCCCTGTTCCCTAATCCTAAGCAGAACCCTCAACCTTACGCTAACCCAGACACGAACACTCATCTGTACCCTAACACGGACCCATTCCCGTACCCGTACCCTAACAAGTACTCGAAGCCTACCTCGTTGTCGTACCCGGACCTGTTCCTGAACCCTAAACCCACCCAGAAGCCCTTCCCCTAACTCGTACCCAAACCGTACCCTCATCCTAATCTGTACACTAACCCGTACCCTAACACATTCACTAACCTGGACCCTGATCCTTGAACTACTCCTCACCTGTACCCTAACAAACACTGACCCGTTGTCGGACCCGGACCTGGACCCGAAACCATCTCTCTTCCCTAAGCAGAACCCTTCACCGACCGTACACTAACCCTCACCCTCACCCTCACCCTCACCCTCACCGTCACACTAAGCCTTCTCCGTACCCTGGACCGTAAGCCTGTCCCGTTGTCGTGCCCTACCCTGCACCCTCCACAGTGCCCGTTCCCAATCCTAAGGCGTCCCGTGACAGGTCCGCGAACCCTCCACCTGGGTCGCGCCCGGACCTGCACCCTCCACAGTCCCCGTCCCCTGACAGACACGTCCTCGAACCCTCCACCTGGGTCGCGCCCTCACCGGCACCCTCCACAGTCCCCGAACCTCAGCCGTCCCCAGACGGGTGTTCTAACCCTACACTTCTGTCGCGCCCTCACCGGCACCCTCCACAGTCCCCGTCCCCTGACAGACACCTCCTCGAACCCTCCAGCTCGGTCGCGCCCTGACCGGCACCCTCCACAGTCCCCGTCCCCTGACAGACACCTCCTCGAACCCTCCACCTGGGTCGCGCCCTCACCGGCACCCTCCACAGTCCCCCGACAGACACGTCCTCTCACCCTGCAGCTCTGTCGCGCCCTCACCGGCACCCTCCACAGTCCCCGTCCCCTGACACGTCCTCTCACCCTCCAGCTCTGTCGCGCCCTGACCTGCACCCTCCACAGTCCCCCGACAGACAGGTCCTCGAACCCTGCAGCTCTGTCGCGCCCTCACCTGCACCCTCCACAGTCCCCGTCCCCTGACACGTCCTCTCACCCTCCAGCTCTGTCGTGCTCTCACCTGCACCCTCCACAGTCCCCGTCCCCTGACAGACACGTCCTCTCACCCTGCAGCTCTGTCGCGCCCTCACCTGCACCCTCCACAGTCCCCGTCCCCTATCCTAAGGCGTCCCGTGCCAGGTCCTCGAACCCTGCAGCTCTGTCGCGCCCTCACCTGCACCCTCCACAGTCCCCGTCCCCTGACACGTCCTCTCACCCTCCAGCTCTGTCGCGCCCTGACCTGCACCCTCCACAGTCCCCCTCTGTCGTGCCCTGACCTGGACCCTAAAGCGTCCCCGTTCCCTCACCCTCACCCTCACCCTCACCCTAGCCCACACACTTACCCGAAGCCTTACGGTAACCCGTCCAGGAATCCGAACACGTACGCTAACGACACTCACCCGTCCTGGTTTTTCCAGGCTCTTGTTACTACTTGCCAAATTGCAAAGCAACCATTTCTCCCCACTATTCTAATATCCATTTAGGCAGGTATTCGAAGAAGGAGAGTTTGTTTGGGTGCGTGTGTTTGAATGCATGAAAAGTAGACCGAGAAGTCCCTTCGTGGGATTCAGATTGACTCCATGTAAGTCAGTCTGGTGTCCAGGAGCCAAGGTCCCATCGTAGCAAACGGCTGCTTCAGTGTGTGAGTGTAGGCCTGTGGCTCTTCGAAAAGGGAGAGTGGGCATAGAGTCCCTCAGGTGGCTCTCATATGCTTGACTTCTCCTGTGAGTTCCTAATGTGGAGCAATTGATCAAGGCAATGCTTCCTTCCTTCCTACAGAGAATTCTGTAGTTCTCTTCCTCGACGACCAGAAAATCAGAAAACCCTTTCTGTTTCCAAGCAGATTCTGTGTGCAAAGTGCTCTGGGATCCAGCCTAGGACCTACCTGTACATAGAGATTCACGTCTGCACTGCTGCACAGGTAAGGGAAATCGCCTCCTGCTTTCAGGCGAGCCCTCCGGGCATTAGGATACAGTTTGGACATTTCTTCTGTAGCTTCAGTTGCAAGTGCACTCTGGTCAAACACCTGGAAGAGAACACGAGGCCCAAAGTGTTATTGCAATGTGTTCTTTGCATGTTCAGCAAAGGGCCGCCCCCCCGCCCAAACCTTACGCTAACCCCTACTCTCATCCTATCCCGTACACTAACACTAAGCCGTCCCCTAACAAACAAACACGTCCCCTAACCCGTTGTCATACCCTGAGCTGTACCCTCAACCCTACCCGAACCCGTAACCTAAAACGCAACGTAAGCCTAACCCATTGTCGTACCCAAAACTGGACCCTACACCATACCCGTCCCCTTACCCGAACCCGTAACCTAACCCTAAGCAGAACCCTTCCCCTAATCCTAATTCATACACTAACACTAACATGTACCCAACAGTACCCTAAAGCAAGCCTGATCCCGAACCTGTACCCTAATACGTCCCCTAACTGTAACCCTTCCCCTTCCCCGAACCATCCCCTACTCCTAACCCGTACACTCACACTAACCCATCCCCTAACCCTTCCCCGAACTTGGATCCTAATCTGTACCTTCCACCGTACCCATGCCCTAACCCACACACTAACAAACACTAACCCGTAGCCTAAAACGTCCCCTCATCCTAAGCCATTGTCGTACCCGAAACTGGACCCTACCCCATACACGTTCCCTAACCCTACTCCTAACCCTTACCCTAACATGTCACATACTCCTAAGCCGTCCACTAACACGTACCCTAATACGAATTCCTACACTAACAGTACCCCGTAGTCTAACAGTACCCTGCACCTAACACATTGTCGGACCCTAACCTGTCCCCTAAACCGAGCCCGATCCCTAACCCTAACCCGTCCCCTAAGCCGAAACCCTCCACTAACAAACACTTACCCTCACCATAATCCGTTTTTGTACCCTAATGCTAACCCTAGTCCTTACCCTAACCAATAGACTTCATACTACCCTAGCCCAAATCCCTTGTTGGACCCTAAAGTGTCCACTGAACCGTCCCTGTTCCCTAATCCTAAGCAGAACCCTCAACCTTACGCTAACCCAGACACGAACACTCATCTGTACCCTAACACGGACCCATTCCCGTACCCGTACCCTAACAAGTACTCGAAGCCTACCTCGTTGTCGTACCCGGACCTGTTCCTGAACCCTAAACCCACCCAGAAGCCCTTCCCCTAACTCGTACCCAAACCGTACCCTCATCCTAATCTGTACACTAACCCGTACCCTAACACATTCACTAACCTGGACCCTGATCCTTGAACTACTCCTCACCTGTACCCTAACAAACACTGACCCGTTGTCGGACCCGGACCTGGACCCGAAACCATCTCTCTTCCCTAAGCAGAACCCTTCACCGACCGTACCCTCACCCTCACCCTCACCGTCACACTAAGCCTTCTCCGTACCCTGGACCGTAAGCCTGTCCCGTTGTCGTGCCCTACCCTGCACCCTCCACAGTGCCCGTTCCCAATCCTAAGGCGTCCCGTGACAGGTCCGCGAACCCTCCACCTGGGTCGCGCCCGGACCTGCACCCTCCACAGTCCCCGTCCCCTGACAGACACGTCCTCGAACCCTCCACCTGGGTCGCGCCCTCACCGGCACCCTCCACAGTCCCCGAACCTCAGCCGTCCCCAGACGGGTGTTCTAACCCTACACTTCTGTCGCGCCCTCACCGGCACCCTCCACAGTCCCCGTCCCCTGACAGACACCTCCTCGAACCCTCCAGCTCGGTCGCGCCCTGACCGGCACCCTCCACAGTCCCCGTCCCCTGACAGACACCTCCTCGAACCCTCCACCTGGGTCGCGCCCTCACCGGCACCCTCCACAGTCCCCCGACAGACACGTCCTCTCACCCTGCAGCTCTGTCGCGCCCTCACCGGCACCCTCCACAGTCCCCGTCCCCTGACACGTCCTCTCACCCTCCAGCTCTCTCGCGCCCTGACCTGCACCCTCCACAGTCCCCCGACAGACAGGTCCTCGAACCCTGCAGCTCTGTCGCGCCCTCACCTGCACCCTCCACAGTCCCCGTCCCCTGACACGTCCTCTCACCCTCCAGCTCTGTCGTGCTCTCACCTGCACCCTCCACAGTCCCCGTCCCCTGACAGACACGTCCTCTCACCCTGCAGCTCTGTCGCGCCCTCACCTGCACCCTCCACAGTCCCCGTCCCCTATCCTAAGGCGTCCCGTGCCAGGTCCTCGAACCCTGCAGCTCTGTCGCGCCCTCACCTGCACCCTCCACAGTCCCCGTCCCCTGACACGTCCTCTCACCCTCCAGCTCTGTCGCGCCCTGACCTGCACCCTCCACAGTCCCCCTCTGTCGTGCCCTGACCTGGACCCTAAAGCGTCCCCGTTCCCTCACCCTCACCCTCACCCTCACCCTAGCCCACACACTTACCCGAAGCCTTACGGTAACCCGTCCAGGAATCCGAACACGTACGCTAACGACACTCACCCGTCCTGGTTTTTCCAGGCTCTTGTTACTACTTGCCAAATTGCAAAGCAACCATTTCTCCCCACTATTCTAATATCCATTTAGGCAGGTATTCGAAGAAGGAGAGTTTGTTTGGGTGCGTGTGTTTGAATGCATGAAAAGTAGACCGAGAAGTCCCTTCGTGGGATTCAGATTGACTCCATGTAAGTCAGTCTGGTGTCCAGGAGCCAAGGTCCCATCGTAGCAAACGGCTGCTTCAGTGTGTGAGTGTAGGCCTGTGGCTCTTCGAAAAGGGAGAGTGGGCATAGAGTCCCTCAGGTGGCTCTCATATGCTTGACTTCTCCTGTGAGTTCCTAATGTGGAGCAATTGATCAAGGCAATGCTTCCTTCCTTCCTACAGAGAATTCTGTAGTTCTCTTCCTCGACGACCAGAAAATCAGAAAACCCTTTCTGTTTCCAAGCAGATTCTGTGTGCAAAGTGCTCTGGGATCCAGCCTAGGACCTACCTGTACATAGAGATTCACGTCTGCACTGCTGCACAGGTAAGGGAAATCGCCTCCTGCTTTCAGGCGAGCCCTCCGGGCATTAGGATACAGTTTGGACATTTCTTCTGTAGCTTCAGTTGCAAGTGCACTCTGGTCAAACACCTGGAAGAGAACACGAGGCCCAAAGTGTTATTGCAATGTGTTCTTTGCATGTTCAGCAAAGGGCCGCCCCCCCGCCCAAACCTTACGCTAACCCCTACTCTCATCCTATCCCGTACACTAACACTAAGCCGTCCCCTAACAAACAAACACGTCCCCTAACCCGTTGTCATACCCTGAGCTGTACCCTCAACCCTACCCGAACCCGTAACCTAAAACGCAACGTAAGCCTAACCCATTGTCGTACCCAAAACTGGACCCTACACCATACCCGTCCCCTTACCCGAACCCGTAACCTAACCCTAAGCAGAACCCTTCCCCTAATCCTAATTCATACACTAACACTAACATGTACCCAACAGTACCCTAAAGCAAGCCTGATCCCGAACCTGTACCCTAATACGTCCCCTAACTGTAACCCTTCCCCTTCCCCGAACCATCCCCTACTCCTAACCCGTACACTCACACTAACCCATCCCCTAACCCTTCCCCGAACTTGGATCCTAATCTGTACCTTCCACCGTACCCATGCCCTAACCCACACACTAACAAACACTAACCCGTAGCCTAAAACGTCCCCTCATCCTAAGCCATTGTCGTACCCGAAACTGGACCCTACCCCATACACGTTCCCTAACCCTACTCCTAACCCTTACCCTAACATGTCACATACTCCTAAGCCGTCCACTAACACGTACCCTAATACGAATTCCTACACTAACAGTACCCCGTAGTCTAACAGTACCCTGCACCTAACACATTGTCGGACCCTAACCTGTCCCCTAAACCGAGCCCGATCCCTAACCCTAACCCGTCCCCTAAGCCGAAACCCTCCACTAACAAACACTTACCCTCACCATAATCCGTTTTTGTACCCTAATGCTAACCCTAGTCCTTACCCTAACCAATAGACTTCATACTACCCTAGCCCAAATCCCTTGTTGGACCCTAAAGTGTCCACTGAACCGTCCCTGTTCCCTAATCCTAAGCAGAACCCTCAACCTTACGCTAACCCAGACACGAACACTCATCTGTACCCTAACACGGACCCATTCCCGTACCCGTACCCTAACAAGTACTCGAAGCCTACCTCGTTGTCGTACCCGGACCTGTTCCTGAACCCTAAACCCACCCAGAAGCCCTTCCCCTAACTCGTACCCAAACCGTACCCTCATCCTAATCTGTACACTAACCCGTACCCTAACACATTCACTAACCTGGACCCTGATCCTTGAACTACTCCTCACCTGTACCCTAACAAACACTGACCCGTTGTCGGACCCGGACCTGGACCCGAAACCATCTCTCTTCCCTAAGCAGAACCCTTCACCGACCGTACCCTCACCCTCACCCTCACCGTCACACTAAGCCTTCTCCGTACCCTGGACCGTAAGCCTGTCCCGTTGTCGTGCCCTACCCTGCACCCTCCACAGTGCCCGTTCCCAATCCTAAGGCGTCCCGTGACAGGTCCGCGAACCCTCCACCTGGGTCGCGCCCGGACCTGCACCCTCCACAGTCCCCGTCCCCTGACAGACACGTCCTCGAACCCTCCACCTGGGTCGCGCCCTCACCGGCACCCTCCACAGTCCCCGAACCTCAGCCGTCCCCAGACGGGTGTTCTAACCCTACACTTCTGTCGCGCCCTCACCGGCACCCTCCACAGTCCCCGTCCCCTGACAGACACCTCCTCGAACCCTCCAGCTCGGTCGCGCCCTGACCGGCACCCTCCACAGTCCCCGTCCCCTGACAGACACCTCCTCGAACCCTCCACCTGGGTCGCGCCCTCACCGGCACCCTCCACAGTCCCCCGACAGACACGTCCTCTCACCCTGCAGCTCTGTCGCGCCCTCACCGGCACCCTCCACAGTCCCCGTCCCCTGACACGTCCTCTCACCCTCCAGCTCTGTCGTGCTCTCACCTGCACCCTCCACAGTCCCCGTCCCCTGACAGACACGTCCTCTCACCCTGCAGCTCTGTCGCGCCCTCACCTGCACCCTCCACAGTCCCCGTCCCCTATCCTAAGGCGTCCCGTGCCAGGTCCTCGAACCCTGCAGCTCTGTCGCGCCCTCACCTGCACCCTCCACAGTCCCCGTCCCCTGACACGTCCTCTCACCCTCCAGCTCTGTCGCGCCCTGACCTGCACCCTCCACAGTCCCCCTCTGTCGTGCCCTGACCTGGACCCTAAAGCGTCCCCGTTCCCTCACCCTCACCCTCACCCTCACCCTAGCCCACACACTTACCCGAAGCCTTACGGTAACCCGTCCAGGAATCCGAACACGTACGCTAACGACACTCACCCGTCCTGGTTTTTCCAGGCTCTTGTTACTACTTGCCAAATTGCAAAGCAACCATTTCTCCCCACTATTCTAATATCCATTTAGGCAGGTATTCGAAGAAGGAGAGTTTGTTTGGGTGCGTGTGTTTGAATGCATGAAAAGTAGACCGAGAAGTCCCTTCGTGGGATTCAGATTGACTCCATGTAAGTCAGTCTGGTGTCCAGGAGCCAAGGTCCCATCGTAGCAAACGGCTGCTTCAGTGTGTGAGTGTAGGCCTGTGGCTCTTCGAAAAGGGAGAGTGGGCATAGAGTCCCTCAGGTGGCTCTCATATGCTTGACTTCTCCTGTGAGTTCCTAATGTGGAGCAATTGATCAAGGCAATGCTTCCTTCCTTCCTACAGAGAATTCTGTAGTTCTCTTCCTCGACGACCAGAAAATCAGAAAACCCTTTCTGTTTCCAAGCAGATTCTGTGTGCAAAGTGCTCTGGGATCCAGCCTAGGACCTACCTGTACATAGAGATTCACGTCTGCACTGCTGCACAGGTAAGGGAAATCGCCTCCTGCTTTCAGGCGAGCCCTCCGGGCATTAGGATACAGTTTGGACATTTCTTCTGTAGCTTCAGTTGCAAGTGCACTCTGGTCAAACACCTGGAAGAGAACACGAGGCCCAAAGTGTTATTGCAATGTGTTCTTTGCATGTTCAGCAAAGGGCCGCCCCCCCGCCCAAACCTTACGCTAACCCCTACTCTCATCCTATCCCGTACACTAACACTAAGCCGTCCCCTAACAAACAAACACGTCCCCTAACCCGTTGTCATACCCTGAGCTGTACCCTCAACCCTACCCGAACCCGTAACCTAAAACGCAACGTAAGCCTAACCCATTGTCGTACCCAAAACTGGACCCTACACCATACCCGTCCCCTTACCCGAACCCGTAACCTAACCCTAAGCAGAACCCTTCCCCTAATCCTAATTCATACACTAACACTAACATGTACCCAACAGTACCCTAAAGCAAGCCTGATCCCGAACCTGTACCCTAATACGTCCCCTAACTGTAACCCTTCCCCTTCCCCGAACCATCCCCTACTCCTAACCCGTACACTCACACTAACCCATCCCCTAACCCTTCCCCGAACTTGGATCCTAATCTGTACCTTCCACCGTACCCATGCCCTAACCCACACACTAACAAACACTAACCCGTAGCCTAAAACGTCCCCTCATCCTAAGCCATTGTCGTACCCGAAACTGGACCCTACCCCATACACGTTCCCTAACCCTACTCCTAACCCTTACCCTAACATGTCACATACTCCTAAGCCGTCCACTAACACGTACCCTAATACGAATTCCTACACTAACAGTACCCCGTAGTCTAACAGTACCCTGCACCTAACACATTGTCGGACCCTAACCTGTCCCCTAAACCGAGCCCGATCCCTAACCCTAACCCGTCCCCTAAGCCGAAACCCTCCACTAACAAACACTTACCCTCACCATAATCCGTTTTTGTACCCTAATGCTAACCCTAGTCCTTACCCTAACCAATAGACTTCATACTACCCTAGCCCAAATCCCTTGTTGACCCTAAAGTGTCCACTGAACCGTCCCTGTTCCCTAATCCTAAGCAGAACCCTCAACCTTACGCTAACCCAGACACGAACACTCATCTGTACCCTAACACGGACCCATTCCCGTACCCGTACCCTAACAAGTACTCGAAGCCTACCTCGTTGTCGTACCCGGACCTGTTCCTGAACCCTAACCCACCCAGAAGCCCTTCCCCTAACTCGTACCCAAACCGTACCCTCATCCTAATCTGTACACTAACCCGTACCCTAACACATTCACTAACCTGGACCCTGATCCTTGAACTACTCCTCACCTGTACCCTAACAAACACTGACCCGTTGTCGGACCCGGACCTGGACCCGAAACCATCTCTCTTCCCTAAGCAGAACCCTTCACCGACCGTACCCTCACCCTCACCCTCACCGTCACACTAAGCCTTCTCCGTACCCTGGACCGTAAGCCTGTCCCGTTGTCGTGCCCTACCCTGCACCCTCCACAGTGCCCGTTCCCAATCCTAAGGCGTCCCGTGACAGGTCCGCGAACCCTCCACCTGGGTCGCGCCCGGACCTGCACCCTCCACAGTCCCCGTCCCCTGACAGACACGTCCTCGAACCCTCCACCTGGGTCGCGCCCTCACCGGCACCCTCCACAGTCCCCGAACCTCAGCCGTCCCCAGACGGGTGTTCTAACCCTACACTTCTGTCGCGCCCTCACCGGCACCCTCCACAGTCCCCCGTCCCCTGACAGACACCTCCTCGAACCCTCCAGCTCGGTCGCAGCCCTGACCGGCACCCTCCACAGTCCCCGTCCCCTGACAGACACCTCCTCGAAACCCTCCACCTGGGTCGCGCCCTCACCGGCACCCTCCACAGTCCCCCGACAGACACGTCCTCTCACCCTGCAGCTCTGTCGCGCCCTCACCGGCACCCTCCACAGTCCCCGTCCCCTGACACGTCCTCTCACCCTCCAGCTCTCTCGCGCCCTGACCTGCACCCTCCACAGTCCCCCGACAGACAGGTCCTCGAACCCTGCAGCTCTGTCGCGCCCTCACCTGCACCCTCCACAGTCCCCGTCCCCTGACACGTCCTCTCACCCTCCAGCTCTGTCGTGCTCTCACCTGCACCCTCCACAGTCCCCGTCCCCTGACAGACACGTCCTCTCACCCTGCAGCTCTGTCGCGCCCTCACCTGCACCCTCCACAGTCCCCGTCCCCTATCCTAAGGCGTCCGTGCCAGGTCCTCGAACCCTGCAGCTCTGTCGCGCCCTCACCTGCACCCTCCACAGTCCCCGTCCCCTGACACGTCCTCTCACCTCCAGCTCTGTCGCGCCCCCTGACCTGCACCCTCCACAGTCCCCCTCTGTCGTGCCCTGACCTGGACCCTAAAGCGTCCCCGTTCCCTCACCCTCACCCTCACCCTCACCCTAGCCCACACACTTACCCGAAGCCTTACGGTAACCCGTCCAGGAATCCGAACACGTACGCTAACGACACTCACCCGTCCTGGTTTTTCCAGGCTCTTGTTACTACTTGCCAAATTGCAAAGCAACCATTTCTCCCCACTATTCTAATATCCATTTAGGCAGGTATTCGAAGAAGGAGAGTTTGTTTGGGTGCGTGTGTTTGAATGCATGAAAAGTAGACCGAGAAGTCCCTTCGTGGGATTCAGATTGACTCCATGTAAGTCAGTCTGGTGTCCAGGAGCCAAGGTCCCATCGTAGCAAACGGCTGCTTCAGTGTGTGAGTGTAGGCCTGTGGCTCTTCGAAAAGGGAGAGTGGGCATAGAGTCCCTCAGGTGGCTCTCATATGCTTGACTTCTCCTGTGAGTTCCTAATGTGGAGCAATTGATCAAGGCAATGCTTCCTTCCTTCCTACAGAGAATTCTGTAGTTCTCTTCCTCGACGACCAGAAAATCAGAAAACCCTTTCTGTTTCCAAGCAGATTCTGTGTGCAAAGTGCTCTGGGATCCAGCCTAGGACCTACCTGTACATAGAGATTCACGTCTGCACTGCTGCACAGGTAAGGGAAATCGCCTCCTGCTTTCAGGCGAGCCCTCCGGGCATTAGGATACAGTTTGGACATTTCTTCTGTAGCTTCAGTTGCAAGTGCACTCTGGTCAAACACCTGGAAGAGAACACGAGGCCCAAAGTGTTATTGCAATGTGTTCTTTGCATGTTCAGCAAAGGGCCGCCCCCCCGCCCAAACCTTACGCTAACCCCTACTCTCATCCTATCCCGTACACTAACACTAAGCCGTCCCCTAACAAACAAACACGTCCCCTAACCCGTTGTCATACCCTGAGCTGTACCCTCAACCCTACCCGAACCCGTAACCTAAAACGCAACGTAAGCCTAACCCATTGTCGTACCCAAAACTGGACCCTACACCATACCCGTCCCCTTACCCGAACCCGTAACCTAACCCTAAGCAGAACCCTTCCCCTAATCCTAATTCATACACTAACACTAACATGTACCCAACAGTACCCTAAAGCAAGCCTGATCCCGAACCTGTACCCTAATACGTCCCCTAACTGTAACCCTTCCCCTTCCCCGAACCATCCCCTACTCCTAACCCGTACACTCACACTAACCCATCCCCTAACCCTTCCCCGAACTTGGATCCTAATCTGTACCTTCCACCGTACCCATGCCCTAACCCACACACTAACAAACACTAACCCGTAGCCTAAAACGTCCCCTCATCCTAAGCCATTGTCGTACCCGAAACTGGACCCTACCCCATACACGTTCCCTAACCCTACTCCTAACCCTTACCCTAACATGTCACATACTCCTAAGCCGTCCACTAACACGTACCCTAATACGAATTCCTACACTAACAGTACCCCGTAGTCTAACAGTACCCTGCACCTAACACATTGTCGGACCCTAACCTGTCCCCTAAACCGAGCCCGATCCCTAACCCTAACCCGTCCCCTAAGCCGAAACCCTCCACTAACAAACACTTACCCTCACCATAATCCGTTTTTGTACCCTAATGCTAACCCTAGTCCTTACCCTAACCAATAGACTTCATACTACCCTAGCCCAAATCCCTTGTTGGACCCTAAAGTGTCCACTGAACCGTCCCTGTTCCCTAATCCTAAGCAGAACCCTCAACCTTACGCTAACCCAGACACGAACACTCATCTGTACCCTAACACGGACCCATTCCCGTACCCGTACCCTAACAAGTACTCGAAGCCTACCTCGTTGTCGTACCCGGACCTGTTCCTGAACCCTAAACCCACCCAGAAGCCCTTCCCCTAACTCGTACCCAAACCGTACCCTCATCCTAATCTGTACACTAACCCGTACCCTAACACATTCACTAACCTGGACCCTGATCCTTGAACTACTCCTCACCTGTACCCTAACAAACACTGACCCGTTGTCGGACCCGGACCTGGACCCGAAACCATCTCTCTTCCCTAAGCAGAACCCTTCACCGACCGTACACTAACCCTCACCCTCACCCTCACCCTCACCCTCACCGTCACACTAAGCCTTCTCCGTACCCTGGACCGTAAGCCTGTCCCGTTGTCGTGCCCTACCCTGCACCCTCCACAGTGCCCGTTCCCAATCCTAAGGCGTCCCGTGACAGGTCCGCGAACCCTCCACCTGGGTCGCGCCCGGACCTGCACCCTCCACAGTCCCCGTCCCCTGACAGACACGTCCTCGAACCCTCCACCTGGGTCGCGCCCTCACCGGCACCCTCCACAGTCCCCGAACCTCAGCCGTCCCCAGACGGGTGTTCTAACCCTACACTTCTGTCGCGCCCTCACCGGCACCCTCCACAGTCCCCGTCCCCTGACAGACACCTCCTCGAACCCTCCAGCTCGGTCGCGCCCTGACCGGCACCCTCCACAGTCCCCGTCCCCTGACAGACACCTCCTCGAACCCTCCACCTGGGTCGCGCCCTCACCGGCACCCTCCACAGTCCCCCGACAGACAGGTCCTCGAACCCTGCAGCTCTGTCGCGCCCTCACCTGCACCCTCCACAGTCCCCGTCCCCTGACACGTCCTCTCACCCTCCAGCTCTGTCGTGCTCTCACCTGCACCCTCCACAGTCCCCGTCCCCTGACAGACACGTCCTCTCACCCTGCAGCTCTGTCGCGCCCTCACCTGCACCCTCCACAGTCCCCGTCCCCTATCCTAAGGCGTCCCGTGCCAGGTCCTCGAACCCTGCAGCTCTGTCGCGCCCTCACCTGCACCCTCCACAGTCCCCGTCCCCTGACACGTCCTCTCACCCTCCAGCTCTGTCGCGCCCTGACCTGCACCCTCCACAGTCCCCCTCTGTCGTGCCCTGACCTGGACCCTAAAGCGTCCCCGTTCCCTCACCCTCACCCTCACCCTCACCCTAGCCCACACACTTACCCGAAGCCTTACGGTAACCCGTCCAGGAATCCGAACACGTACGCTAACGACACTCACCCGTCCTGGTTTTTCCAGGCTCTTGTTACTACTTGCCAAATTGCAAAGCAACCATTTCTCCCCACTATTCTAATATCCATTTAGGCAGGTATTCGAAGAAGGAGAGTTTGTTTGGGTGCGTGTGTTTGAATGCATGAAAAGTAGACCGAGAAGTCCCTTCGTGGGATTCAGATTGACTCCATGTAAGTCAGTCTGGTGTCCAGGAGCCAAGGTCCCATCGTAGCAAACGGCTGCTTCAGTGTGTGAGTGTAGGCCTGTGGCTCTTCGAAAAGGGAGAGTGGGCATAGAGTCCCTCAGGTGGCTCTCATATGCTTGACTTCTCCTGTGAGTTCCTAATGTGGAGCAATTGATCAAGGCAATGCTTCCTTCCTTCCTACAGAGAATTCTGTAGTTCTCTTCCTCGACGACCAGAAAATCAGAAAACCCTTTCTGTTTCCAAGCAGATTCTGTGTGCAAAGTGCTCTGGGATCCAGCCTAGGACCTACCTGTACATAGAGATTCACGTCTGCACTGCTGCACAGGTAAGGGAAATCGCCTCCTGCTTTCAGGCGAGCCCTCCGGGCATTAGGATACAGTTTGGACATTTCTTCTGTAGCTTCAGTTGCAAGTGCACTCTGGTCAAACACCTGGAAGAGAACACGAGGCCCAAAGTGTTATTGCAATGTGTTCTTTGCATGTTCAGCAAAGGGCCGCCCCCCCGCCCAAACCTTACGCTAACCCCTACTCTCATCCTATCCCGTACACTAACACTAAGCCGTCCCCTAACAAACAAACACGTCCCCTAACCCGTTGTCATACCCTGAGCTGTACCCTCAACCCTACCCGAACCCGTAACCTAAAACGCAACGTAAGCCTAACCCATTGTCGTACCCAAAACTGGACCCTACACCATACCCGTCCCCTTACCCGAACCCGTAACCTAACCCTAAGCAGAACCCTTCCCCTAATCCTAATTCATACACTAACACTAACATGTACCCAACAGTACCCTAAAGCAAGCCTGATCCCGAACCTGTACCCTAATACGTCCCCTAACTGTAACCCTTCCCCTTCCCCGAACCATCCCCTACTCCTAACCCGTACACTCACACTAACCCATCCCCTAACCCTTCCCCGAACTTGGATCCTAATCTGTACCTTCCACCGTACCCATGCCCTAACCCACACACTAACAAACACTAACCCGTAGCCTAAAACGTCCCCTCATCCTAAGCCATTGTCGTACCCGAAACTGGACCCTACCCCATACACGTTCCCTAACCCTACTCCTAACCCTTACCCTAACATGTCACATACTCCTAAGCCGTCCACTAACACGTACCCTAATACGAATTCCTACACTAACAGTACCCCGTAGTCTAACAGTACCCTGCACCTAACACATTGTCGGACCCTAACCTGTCCCCTAAACCGAGCCCGATCCCTAACCCTAACCCGTCCCCTAAGCCGAAACCCTCCACTAACAAACACTTACCCTCACCATAATCCGTTTTTGTACCCTAATGCTAACCCTAGTCCTTACCCTAACCAATAGACTTCATACTACCCTAGCCCAAATCCCTTGTTGGACCCTAAAGTGTCCACTGAACCGTCCCTGTTCCCTAATCCTAAGCAGAACCCTCAACCTTACGCTAACCCAGACACGAACACTCATCTGTACCCTAACACGGACCCATTCCCGTACCCGTACCCTAACAAGTACTCGAAGCCTACCTCGTTGTCGTACCCGGACCTGTTCCTGAACCCTAAACCCACCCAGAAGCCCTTCCCCTAACTCGTACCCAAACCGTACCCTCATCCTAATCTGTACACTAACCCGTACCCTAACACATTCACTAACCTGGACCCTGATCCTTGAACTACTCCTCACCTGTACCCTAACAAACACTGACCCGTTGTCGGACCCGGACCTGGACCCGAAACCATCTCTCTTCCCTAAGCAGAACCCTTCACCGACCGTACCCTCACCCTCACCCTCACCGTCACACTAAGCCTTCTCCGTACCCTGGACCGTAAGCCTGTCCCGTTGTCGTGCCCTACCCTGCACCCTCCACAGTGCCCGTTCCCAATCCTAAGGCGTCCCGTGACAGGTCCGCGAACCCTCCACCTGGGTCGCGCCCGGACCTGCACCCTCCACAGTCCCCGTCCCCTGACAGACACGTCCTCGAACCCTCCACCTGGGTCGCGCCCTCACCGGCACCCTCCACAGTCCCCGAACCTCAGCCGTCCCCAGACGGGTGTTCTAACCCTACACTTCTGTCGCGCCCTCACCGGCACCCTCCACAGTCCCCGTCCCCTGACAGACACCTCCTCGAACCCTCCAGCTCGGTCGCGCCCTGACCGGCACCCTCCACAGTCCCCGTCCCCTGACAGACACCTCCTCGAACCCTCCACCTGGGTCGCGCCCTCACCGGCACCCTCCACAGTCCCCTGACAGACACGTCCTCTCACCCTGCAGCTCTGTCGCGCCCTCACCGGCACCCTCCACAGTCCCCGTCCCCTGACACGTCCTCTCACCCTCCAGCTCTGTCGCGCCCTGACCTGCACCCTCCACAGTCCCCCGACAGACAGGTCCTCGAACCCTGCAGCTCTGTCGCGCCCTCACCTGCACCCTCCACAGTCCCCGTCCCCTGACACGTCCTCTCACCCTCCAGCTCTGTCGTGCTCTCACCTGCACCCTCCACAGTCCCCGTCCCCTGACAGACACGTCCTCTCACCCTGCAGCTCTGTCGCGCCCTCACCTGCACCCTCCACAGTCCCCGTCCCCTATCCTAAGGCGTCCCGTGCCAGGTCCTCGAACCCTGCAGCTCTGTCGCGCCCTCACCTGCACCCTCCACAGTCCCCGTCCCCTGACACGTCCTCTCACCCTCCAGCTCTGTCGCGCCCTGACCTGCACCCTCCACAGTCCCCCTCTGTCGTGCCCTGACCTGGACCCTAAAGCGTCCCCGTTCCCTCACCCTCACCCTCACCCTCACCCTAGCCCACACACTTACCCGAAGCCTTACGGTAACCCGTCCAGGAATCCGAACACGTACGCTAACGACACTCACCCGTCCTGGTTTTTCCAGGCTCTTGTTACTACTTGCCAAATTGCAAAGCAACCATTTCTCCCCACTATTCTAATATCCATTTAGGCAGGTATTCGAAGAAGGAGAGTTTGTTTGGGTGCGTGTGTTTGAATGCATGAAAAGTAGACCGAGAAGTCCCTTCGTGGGATTCAGATTGACTCCATGTAAGTCAGTCTGGTGTCCAGGAGCCAAGGTCCCATCGTAGCAAACGGCTGCTTCAGTGTGTGAGTGTAGGCCTGTGGCTCTTCGAAAAGGGAGAGTGGGCATAGAGTCCCTCAGGTGGCTCTCATATGCTTGACTTCTCCTGTGAGTTCCTAATGTGGAGCAATTGATCAAGGCAATGCTTCCTTCCTTCCTACAGAGAATTCTGTAGTTCTCTTCCTCGACGACCAGAAAATCAGAAAACCCTTTCTGTTTCCAAGCAGATTCTGTGTGCAAAGTGCTCTGGGATCCAGCCTAGGACCTACCTGTACATAGAGATTCACGTCTGCACTGCTGCACAGGTAAGGGAAATCGCCTCCTGCTTTCAGGCGAGCCCTCCGGGCATTAGGATACAGTTTGGACATTTCTTCTGTAGCTTCAGTTGCAAGTGCACTCTGGTCAAACACCTGGAAGAGAACACGAGGCCCAAAGTGTTATTGCAATGTGTTCTTTGCATGTTCAGCAAAGGGCCGCCCCCCCGCCCAAACCTTACGCTAACCCCTACTCTCATCCTATCCCGTACACTAACACTAAGCCGTCCCCTAACAAACAAACACGTCCCCTAACCCGTTGTCATACCCTGAGCTGTACCCTCAACCCTACCCGAACCCGTAACCTAAAACGCAACGTAAGCCTAACCCATTGTCGTACCCAAAACTGGACCCTACACCATACCCGTCCCCTTACCCGAACCCGTAACCTAACCCTAAGCAGAACCCTTCCCCTAATCCTAATTCATACACTAACACTAACATGTACCCAACAGTACCCTAAAGCAAGCCTGATCCCGAACCTGTACCCTAATACGTCCCCTAACTGTAACCCTTCCCCTTCCCCGAACCATCCCCTACTCCTAACCCGTACACTCACACTAACCCATCCCCTAACCCTTCCCCGAACTTGGATCCTAATCTGTACCTTCCACCGTACCCATGCCCTAACCCACACACTAACAAACACTAACCCGTAGCCTAAAACGTCCCCTCATCCTAAGCCATTGTCGTACCCGAAACTGGACCCTACCCCATACACGTTCCCTAACCCTACTCCTAACCCTTACCCTAACATGTCACATACTCCTAAGCCGTCCACTAACACGTACCCTAATACGAATTCCTACACTAACAGTACCCCGTAGTCTAACAGTACCCTGCACCTAACACATTGTCGGACCCTAACCTGTCCCCTAAACCGAGCCCGATCCCTAACCCTAACCCGTCCCCTAAGCCGAAACCCTCCACTAACAAACACTTACCCTCACCATAATCCGTTTTTGTACCCTAATGCTAACCCTAGTCCTTACCCTAACCAATAGACTTCATACTACCCTAGCCCAAATCCCTTGTTGGACCCTAAAGTGTCCACTGAACCGTCCCTGTTCCCTAATCCTAAGCAGAACCCTCAACCTTACGCTAACCCAGACACGAACACTCATCTGTACCCTAACACGGACCCATTCCCGTACCCGTACCCTAACAAGTACTCGAAGCCTACCTCGTTGTCGTACCCGGACCTGTTCCTGAACCCTAAACCCACCCAGAAGCCCTTCCCCTAACTCGTACCCAAACCGTACCCTCATCCTAATCTGTACACTAACCCGTACCCTAACACATTCACTAACCTGGACCCTGATCCTTGAACTACTCCTCACCTGTACCCTAACAAACACTGACCCGTTGTCGGACCCGGACCTGGACCCGAAACCATCTCTCTTCCCTAAGCAGAACCCTTCACCGACCGTACCCTCACCCTCACCCTCACCGTCACACTAAGCCTTCTCCGTACCCTGGACCGTAAGCCTGTCCCGTTGTCGTGCCCTACCCTGCACCCTCCACAGTGCCCGTTCCCAATCCTAAGGCGTCCCGTGACAGGTCCGCGAACCCTCCACCTGGGTCGCGCCCGGACCTGCACCCTCCACAGTCCCCGTCCCCTGACAGACACGTCCTCGAACCCTCCACCTGGGTCGCGCCCTCACCGGCACCCTCCACAGTCCCCGAACCTCAGCCGTCCCCAGACGGGTGTTCTAACCCTACACTTCTGTCGCGCCCTCACCGGCACCCTCCACAGTCCCCGTCCCCTGACAGACACCTCCTCGAACCCTCCAGCTCGGTCGCGCCCTGACCGGCACCCTCCACAGTCCCCGTCCCCTGACAGACACCTCCTCGAACCCTCCACCTGGGTCGCGCCCTCACCGGCACCCTCCACAGTCCCCTGACAGACACGTCCTCTCACCCTGCAGCTCTGTCGCGCCCTCACCGGCACCCTCCACAGTCCCCGTCCCCTGACACGTCCTCTCACCCTCCAGCTCTGTCGCGCCCTGACCTGCACCCTCCACAGTCCCCCGACAGACAGGTCCTCGAACCCTGCAGCTCTGTCGCGCCCTCACCTGCACCCTCCACAGTCCCCGTCCCCTGACACGTCCTCTCACCCTCCAGCTCTGTCGTGCTCTCACCTGCACCCTCCACAGTCCCCGTCCCCTGACAGACACGTCCTCTCACCCTGCAGCTCTGTCGCGCCCTCACCTGCACCCTCCACAGTCCCCGTCCCCTATCCTAAGGCGTCCCGTGCCAGGTCCTCGAACCCTGCAGCTCTGTCGCGCCCTCACCTGCACCCTCCACAGTCCCCGTCCCCTGACACGTCCTCTCACCCTCCAGCTCTGTCGCGCCCTGACCTGCACCCTCCACAGTCCCCCTCTGTCGTGCCCTGACCTGGACCCTAAAGCGTCCCCGTTCCCTCACCCTCACCCTCACCCTCACCCTAGCCCACACACTTACCCGAAGCCTTACGGTAACCCGTCCAGGAATCCGAACACGTACGCTAACGACACTCACCCGTCCTGGTTTTTCCAGGCTCTTGTTACTACTTGCCAAATTGCAAAGCAACCATTTCTCCCCACTATTCTAATATCCATTTAGGCAGGTATTCGAAGAAGGAGAGTTTGTTTGGGTGCGTGTGTTTGAATGCATGAAAAGTAGACCGAGAAGTCCCTTCGTGGGATTCAGATTGACTCCATGTAAGTCAGTCTGGTGTCCAGGAGCCAAGGTCCCATCGTAGCAAACGGCTGCTTCAGTGTGTGAGTGTAGGCCTGTGGCTCTTCGAAAAGGGAGAGTGGGCATAGAGTCCCTCAGGTGGCTCTCATATGCTTGACTTCTCCTGTGAGTTCCTAATGTGGAGCAATTGATCAAGGCAATGCTTCCTTCCTTCCTACAGAGAATTCTGTAGTTCTCTTCCTCGACGACCAGAAAATCAGAAAACCCTTTCTGTTTCCAAGCAGATTCTGTGTGCAAAGTGCTCTGGGATCCAGCCTAGGACCTACCTGTACATAGAGATTCACGTCTGCACTGCTGCACAGGTAAGGGAAATCGCCTCCTGCTTTCAGGCGAGCCCTCCGGGCATTAGGATACAGTTTGGACATTTCTTCTGTAGCTTCAGTTGCAAGTGCACTCTGGTCAAACACCTGGAAGAGAACACGAGGCCCAAAGTGTTATTGCAATGTGTTCTTTGCATGTTCAGCAAAGGGCCGCCCCCCCGCCCAAACCTTACGCTAACCCCTACTCTCATCCTATCCCGTACACTAACACTAAGCCGTCCCCTAACAAACAAACACGTCCCCTAACCCGTTGTCATACCCTGAGCTGTACCCTCAACCCTACCCGAACCCGTAACCTAAAACGCAACGTAAGCCTAACCCATTGTCGTACCCAAAACTGGACCCTACACCATACCCGTCCCCTTACCCGAACCCGTAACCTAACCCTAAGCAGAACCCTTCCCCTAATCCTAATTCATACACTAACACTAACATGTACCCAACAGTACCCTAAAGCAAGCCTGATCCCGAACCTGTACCCTAATACGTCCCCTAACTGTAACCCTTCCCCTTCCCCGAACCATCCCCTACTCCTAACCCGTACACTCACACTAACCCATCCCCTAACCCTTCCCCGAACTTGGATCCTAATCTGTACCTTCCACCGTACCCATGCCCTAACCCACACACTAACAAACACTAACCCGTAGCCTAAAACGTCCCCTCATCCTAAGCCATTGTCGTACCCGAAACTGGACCCTACCCCATACACGTTCCCTAACCCTACTCCTAACCCTTACCCTAACATGTCACATACTCCTAAGCCGTCCACTAACACGTACCCTAATACGAATTCCTACACTAACAGTACCCCGTAGTCTAACAGTACCCTGCACCTAACACATTGTCGGACCCTAACCTGTCCCCTAAACCGAGCCCGATCCCTAACCCTAACCCGTCCCCTAAGCCGAAACCCTCCACTAACAAACACTTACCCTCACCATAATCCGTTTTTGTACCCTAATGCTAACCCTAGTCCTTACCCTAACCAATAGACTTCATACTACCCTAGCCCAAATCCCTTGTTGGACCCTAAAGTGTCCACTGAACCGTCCCTGTTCCCTAATCCTAAGCAGAACCCTCAACCTTACGCTAACCCAGACACGAACACTCATCTGTACCCTAACACGGACCCATTCCCGTACCCGTACCCTAACAAGTACTCGAAGCCTACCTCGTTGTCGTACCCGGACCTGTTCCTGAACCCTAAACCCACCCAGAAGCCCTTCCCCTAACTCGTACCCAAACCGTACCCTCATCCTAATCTGTACACTAACCCGTACCCTAACACATTCACTAACCTGGACCCTGATCCTTGAACTACTCCTCACCTGTACCCTAACAAACACTGACCCGTTGTCGGACCCGGACCTGGACCCGAAACCATCTCTCTTCCCTAAGCAGAACCCTTCACCGACCGTACCCTCACCCTCACCCTCACCGTCACACTAAGCCTTCTCCGTACCCTGGACCGTAAGCCTGTCCCGTTGTCGTGCCCTACCCTGCACCCTCCACAGTGCCCGTTCCCAATCCTAAGGCGTCCCGTGACAGGTCCGCGAACCCTCCACCTGGGTCGCGCCCGGACCTGCACCCTCCACAGTCCCCGTCCCCTGACAGACACGTCCTCGAACCCTCCACCTGGGTCGCGCCCTCACCGGCACCCTCCACAGTCCCCGAACCTCAGCCGTCCCCAGACGGGTGTTCTAACCCTACACTTCTGTCGCGCCCTCACCGGCACCCTCCACAGTCCCCGTCCCCTGACAGACACCTCCTCGAACCCTCCAGCTCGGTCGCGCCCTGACCGGCACCCTCCACAGTCCCCGTCCCCTGACAGACACCTCCTCGAACCCTCCACCTGGGTCGCGCCCTCACCGGCACCCTCCACAGTCCCCTGACAGACACGTCCTCTCACCCTGCAGCTCTGTCGCGCCCTCACCGGCACCCTCCACAGTCCCCGTCCCCTATCCTAAGGCGTCCCGTGCCAGGTCCTCGAACCCTGCAGCTCTGTCGCGCCCTCACCTGCACCCTCCACAGTCCCCGTCCCCTGACACGTCCTCTCACCCTCCAGCTCTGTCGTGCTCTCACCTGCACCCTCCACAGTCCCCGTCCCCTGACAGACACGTCCTCTCACCCTGCAGCTCTGTCGCGCCCTCACCTGCACCCTCCACAGTCCCCGTCCCCTATCCTAAGGCGTCCCGTGCCAGGTCCTCGAACCCTGCAGCTCTGTCGCGCCCTCACCTGCACCCTCCACAGTCCCCGTCCCCTGACACGTCCTCTCACCCTCCAGCTCTGTCGCGCCCTGACCTGCACCCTCCACAGTCCCCCTCTGTCGTGCCCTGACCTGGACCCTAAAGCGTCCCCGTTCCCTCACCCTCACCCTCACCCTCACCCTAGCCCACACACTTACCCGAAGCCTTACGGTAACCCGTCCAGGAATCCGAACACGTACGCTAACGACACTCACCCGTCCTGGTTTTTCCAGGCTCTTGTTACTACTTGCCAAATTGCAAAGCAACCATTTCTCCCCACTATTCTAATATCCATTTAGGCAGGTATTCGAAGAAGGAGAGTTTGTTTGGGTGCGTGTGTTTGAATGCATGAAAAGTAGACCGAGAAGTCCCTTCGTGGGATTCAGATTGACTCCATGTAAGTCAGTCTGGTGTCCAGGAGCCAAGGTCCCATCGTAGCAAACGGCTGCTTCAGTGTGTGAGTGTAGGCCTGTGGCTCTTCGAAAAGGGAGAGTGGGCATAGAGTCCCTCAGGTGGCTCTCATATGCTTGACTTCTCCTGTGAGTTCCTAATGTGGAGCAATTGATCAAGGCAATGCTTCCTTCCTTCCTACAGAGAATTCTGTAGTTCTCTTCCTCGACGACCAGAAAATCAGAAAACCCTTTCTGTTTCCAAGCAGATTCTGTGTGCAAAGTGCTCTGGGATCCAGCCTAGGACCTACCTGTACATAGAGATTCACGTCTGCACTGCTGCACAGGTAAGGGAAATCGCCTCCTGCTTTCAGGCGAGCCCTCCGGGCATTAGGATACAGTTTGGACATTTCTTCTGTAGCTTCAGTTGCAAGTGCACTCTGGTCAAACACCTGGAAGAGAACACGAGGCCCAAAGTGTTATTGCAATGTGTTCTTTGCATGTTCAGCAAAGGGCCGCCCCCCCGCCCAAACCTTACGCTAACCCCTACTCTCATCCTATCCCGTACACTAACACTAAGCCGTCCCCTAACAAACAAACACGTCCCCTAACCCGTTGTCATACCCTGAGCTGTACCCTCAACCCTACCCGAACCCGTAACCTAAAACGCAACGTAAGCCTAACCCATTGTCGTACCCAAAACTGGACCCTACACCATACCCGTCCCCTTACCCGAACCCGTAACCTAACCCTAAGCAGAACCCTTCCCCTAATCCTAATTCATACACTAACACTAACATGTACCCAACAGTACCCTAAAGCAAGCCTGATCCCGAACCTGTACCCTAATACGTCCCCTAACTGTAACCCTTCCCCTTCCCCGAACCATCCCCTACTCCTAACCCGTACACTCACACTAACCCATCCCCTAACCCTTCCCCGAACTTGGATCCTAATCTGTACCTTCCACCGTACCCATGCCCTAACCCACACACTAACAAACACTAACCCGTAGCCTAAAACGTCCCCTCATCCTAAGCCATTGTCGTACCCGAAACTGGACCCTACCCCATACACGTTCCCTAACCCTACTCCTAACCCTTACCCTAACATGTCACATACTCCTAAGCCGTCCACTAACACGTACCCTAATACGAATTCCTACACTAACAGTACCCCGTAGTCTAACAGTACCCTGCACCTAACACATTGTCGGACCCTAACCTGTCCCCTAAACCGAGCCCGATCCCTAACCCTAACCCGTCCCCTAAGCCGAAACCCTCCACTAACAAACACTTACCCTCACCATAATCCGTTTTTGTACCCTAATGCTAACCCTAGTCCTTACCCTAACCAATAGACTTCATACTACCCTAGCCCAAATCCCTTGTTGGACCCTAAAGTGTCCACTGAACCGTCCCTGTTCCCTAATCCTAAGCAGAACCCTCAACCTTACGCTAACCCAGACACGAACACTCATCTGTACCCTAACACGGACCCATTCCCGTACCCGTACCCTAACAAGTACTCGAAGCCTACCTCGTTGTCGTACCCGGACCTGTTCCTGAACCCTAAACCCACCCAGAAGCCCTTCCCCTAACTCGTACCCAAACCGTACCCTCATCCTAATCTGTACACTAACCCGTACCCTAACACATTCACTAACCTGGACCCTGATCCTTGAACTACTCCTCACCTGTACCCTAACAAACACTGACCCGTTGTCGGACCCGGACCTGGACCCGAAACCATCTCTCTTCCCTAAGCAGAACCCTTCACCGACCGTACCCTCACCCTCACCCTCACCGTCACACTAAGCCTTCTCCGTACCCTGGACCGTAAGCCTGTCCCGTTGTCGTGCCCTACCCTGCACCCTCCACAGTGCCCGTTCCCAATCCTAAGGCGTCCCGTGACAGGTCCGCGAACCCTCCACCTGGGTCGCGCCCGGACCTGCACCCTCCACAGTCCCCGTCCCCTGACAGACACGTCCTCGAACCCTCCACCTGGGTCGCGCCCTCACCGGCACCCTCCACAGTCCCCGAACCTCAGCCGTCCCCAGACGGGTGTTCTAACCCTACACTTCTGTCGCGCCCTCACCGGCACCCTCCACAGTCCCCGTCCCCTGACAGACACCTCCTCGAACCCTCCAGCTCGGTCGCGCCCTGACCGGCACCCTCCACAGTCCCCGTCCCCTGACAGACACCTCCTCGAACCCTCCACCTGGGTCGCGCCCTCACCGGCACCCTCCACAGTCCCCTGACAGACACGTCCTCTCACCCTGCAGCTCTGTCGCGCCCTCACCGGCACCCTCCACAGTCCCCGTCCCCTGACACGTCCTCTCACCCTCCAGCTCTCTCGCGCCCTGACCTGCACCCTCCACAGTCCCCCGACAGACAGGTCCTCGAACCCTGCAGCTCTGTCGCGCCCTCACCTGCACCCTCCACAGTCCCCGTCCCCTGACACGTCCTCTCACCCTCCAGCTCTGTCGTGCTCTCACCTGCACCCTCCACAGTCCCCGTCCCCTGACAGACACGTCCTCTCACCCTGCAGCTCTGTCGCGCCCTCACCTGCACCCTCCACAGTCCCCGTCCCCTATCCTAAGGCGTCCCGTGCCAGGTCCTCGAACCCTGCAGCTCTGTCGCGCCCTCACCTGCACCCTCCACAGTCCCCGTCCCCTGACACGTCCTCTCACCCTCCAGCTCTGTCGCGCCCTGACCTGCACCCTCCACAGTCCCCCTCTGTCGTGCCCTGACCTGGACCCTAAAGCGTCCCCGTTCCCTCACCCTCACCCTCACCCTCACCCTAGCCCACACACTTACCCGAAGCCTTACGGTAACCCGTCCAGGAATCCGAACACGTACGCTAACGACACTCACCCGTCCTGGTTTTTCCAGGCTCTTGTTACTACTTGCCAAATTGCAAAGCAACCATTTCTCCCCACTATTCTAATATCCATTTAGGCAGGTATTCGAAGAAGGAGAGTTTGTTTGGGTGCGTGTGTTTGAATGCATGAAAAGTAGACCGAGAAGTCCCTTCGTGGGATTCAGATTGACTCCATGTAAGTCAGTCTGGTGTCCAGGAGCCAAGGTCCCATCGTAGCAAACGGCTGCTTCAGTGTGTGAGTGTAGGCCTGTGGCTCTTCGAAAAGGGAGAGTGGGCATAGAGTCCCTCAGGTGGCTCTCATATGCTTGACTTCTCCTGTGAGTTCCTAATGTGGAGCAATTGATCAAGGCAATGCTTCCTTCCTTCCTACAGAGAATTCTGTAGTTCTCTTCCTCGACGACCAGAAAATCAGAAAACCCTTTCTGTTTCCAAGCAGATTCTGTGTGCAAAGTGCTCTGGGATCCAGCCTAGGACCTACCTGTACATAGAGATTCACGTCTGCACTGCTGCACAGGTAAGGGAAATCGCCTCCTGCTTTCAGGCGAGCCCTCCGGGCATTAGGATACAGTTTGGACATTTCTTCTGTAGCTTCAGTTGCAAGTGCACTCTGGTCAAACACCTGGAAGAGAACACGAGGCCCAAAGTGTTATTGCAATGTGTTCTTTGCATGTTCAGCAAAGGGCCGCCCCCCCGCCCAAACCTTACGCTAACCCCTACTCTCATCCTATCCCGTACACTAACACTAAGCCGTCCCCTAACAAACAAACACGTCCCCTAACCCGTTGTCATACCCTGAGCTGTACCCTCAACCCTACCCGAACCCGTAACCTAAAACGCAACGTAAGCCTAACCCATTGTCGTACCCAAAACTGGACCCTACACCATACCCGTCCCCTTACCCGAACCCGTAACCTAACCCTAAGCAGAACCCTTCCCCTAATCCTAATTCATACACTAACACTAACATGTACCCAACAGTACCCTAAAGCAAGCCTGATCCCGAACCTGTACCCTAATACGTCCCCTAACTGTAACCCTTCCCCTTCCCCGAACCATCCCCTACTCCTAACCCGTACACTCACACTAACCCATCCCCTAACCCTTCCCCGAACTTGGATCCTAATCTGTACCTTCCACCGTACCCATGCCCTAACCCACACACTAACAAACACTAACCCGTAGCCTAAAACGTCCCCTCATCCTAAGCCATTGTCGTACCCGAAACTGGACCCTACCCCATACACGTTCCCTAACCCTACTCCTAACCCTTACCCTAACATGTCACATACTCCTAAGCCGTCCACTAACACGTACCCTAATACGAATTCCTACACTAACAGTACCCCGTAGTCTAACAGTACCCTGCACCTAACACATTGTCGGACCCTAACCTGTCCCCTAAACCGAGCCCGATCCCTAACCCTAACCCGTCCCCTAAGCCGAAACCCTCCACTAACAAACACTTACCCTCACCATAATCCGTTTTTGTACCCTAATGCTAACCCTAGTCCTTACCCTAACCAATAGACTTCATACTACCCTAGCCCAAATCCCTTGTTGGACCCTAAAGTGTCCACTGAACCGTCCCTGTTCCCTAATCCTAAGCAGAACCCTCAACCTTACGCTAACCCAGACACGAACACTCATCTGTACCCTAACACGGACCCATTCCCGTACCCGTACCCTAACAAGTACTCGAAGCCTACCTCGTTGTCGTACCCGGACCTGTTCCTGAACCCTAAACCCACCCAGAAGCCCTTCCCCTAACTCGTACCCAAACCGTACCCTCATCCTAATCTGTACACTAACCCGTACCCTAACACATTCACTAACCTGGACCCTGATCCTTGAACTACTCCTCACCTGTACCCTAACAAACACTGACCCGTTGTCGGACCCGGACCTGGACCCGAAACCATCTCTCTTCCCTAAGCAGAACCCTTCACCGACCGTACCCTCACCCTCACCCTCACCGTCACACTAAGCCTTCTCCGTACCCTGGACCGTAAGCCTGTCCCGTTGTCGTGCCCTACCCTGCACCCTCCACAGTGCCCGTTCCCAATCCTAAGGCGTCCCGTGACAGGTCCGCGAACCCTCCACCTGGGTCGCGCCCGGACCTGCACCCTCCACAGTCCCCGTCCCCTGACAGACACGTCCTCGAACCCTCCACCTGGGTCGCGCCCTCACCGGCACCCTCCACAGTCCCCGAACCTCAGCCGTCCCCAGACGGGTGTTCTAACCCTACACTTCTGTCGCGCCCTCACCGGCACCCTCCACAGTCCCCGTCCCCTGACAGACACCTCCTCGAACCCTCCAGCTCGGTCGCGCCCTGACCGGCACCCTCCACAGTCCCCGTCCCCTGACAGACACCTCCTCGAACCCTCCACCTGGGTCGCGCCCTCACCGGCACCCTCCACAGTCCCCTGACAGACACGTCCTCTCACCCTGCAGCTCTGTCGCGCCCTCACCGGCACCCTCCACAGTCCCCGTCCCCTGACACGTCCTCTCACCCTCCAGCTCTGTCGCGCCCTGACCTGCACCCTCCACAGTCCCCCGACAGACAGGTCCTCGAACCCTGCAGCTCTGTCGCGCCCTCACCTGCACCCTCCACAGTCCCCGTCCCCTGACACGTCCTCTCACCCTCCAGCTCTGTCGTGCTCTCACCTGCACCCTCCACAGTCCCCGTCCCCTGACAGACACGTCCTCTCACCCTGCAGCTCTGTCGCGCCCTCACCTGCACCCTCCACAGTCCCCGTCCCCTATCCTAAGGCGTCCCGTGCCAGGTCCTCGAACCCTGCAGCTCTGTCGCGCCCTCACCTGCACCCTCCACAGTCCCCGTCCCCTGACACGTCCTCTCACCCTCCAGCTCTGTCGCGCCCTGACCTGCACCCTCCACAGTCCCCCTCTGTCGTGCCCTGACCTGGACCCTAAAGCGTCCCCGTTCCCTCACCCTCACCCTCACCCTCACCCTAGCCCACACACTTACCCGAAGCCTTACGGTAACCCGTCCAGGAATCCGAACACGTACGCTAACGACACTCACCCGTCCTGGTTTTTCCAGGCTCTTGTTACTACTTGCCAAATTGCAAAGCAACCATTTCTCCCCACTATTCTAATATCCATTTAGGCAGGTATTCGAAGAAGGAGAGTTTGTTTGGGTGCGTGTGTTTGAATGCATGAAAAGTAGACCGAGAAGTCCCTTCGTGGGATTCAGATTGACTCCATGTAAGTCAGTCTGGTGTCCAGGAGCCAAGGTCCCATCGTAGCAAACGGCTGCTTCAGTGTGTGAGTGTAGGCCTGTGGCTCTTCGAAAAGGGAGAGTGGGCATAGAGTCCCTCAGGTGGCTCTCATATGCTTGACTTCTCCTGTGAGTTCCTAATGTGGAGCAATTGATCAAGGCAATGCTTCCTTCCTTCCTACAGAGAATTCTGTAGTTCTCTTCCTCGACGACCAGAAAATCAGAAAACCCTTTCTGTTTCCAAGCAGATTCTGTGTGCAAAGTGCTCTGGGATCCAGCCTAGGACCTACCTGTACATAGAGATTCACGTCTGCACTGCTGCACAGGTAAGGGAAATCGCCTCCTGCTTTCAGGCGAGCCCTCCGGGCATTAGGATACAGTTTGGACATTTCTTCTGTAGCTTCAGTTGCAAGTGCACTCTGGTCAAACACCTGGAAGAGAACACGAGGCCCAAAGTGTTATTGCAATGTGTTCTTTGCATGTTCAGCAAAGGGCCGCCCCCCCGCCCAAACCTTACGCTAACCCCTACTCTCATCCTATCCCGTACACTAACACTAAGCCGTCCCCTAACAAACAAACACGTCCCCTAACCCGTTGTCATACCCTGAGCTGTACCCTCAACCCTACCCGAACCCGTAACCTAAAACGCAACGTAAGCCTAACCCATTGTCGTACCCAAAACTGGACCCTACACCATACCCGTCCCCTTACCCGAACCCGTAACCTAACCCTAAGCAGAACCCTTCCCCTAATCCTAATTCATACACTAACACTAACATGTACCCAACAGTACCCTAAAGCAAGCCTGATCCCGAACCTGTACCCTAATACGTCCCCTAACTGTAACCCTTCCCCTTCCCCGAACCATCCCCTACTCCTAACCCGTACACTCACACTAACCCATCCCCTAACCCTTCCCCGAACTTGGATCCTAATCTGTACCTTCCACCGTACCCATGCCCTAACCCACACACTAACAAACACTAACCCGTAGCCTAAAACGTCCCCTCATCCTAAGCCATTGTCGTACCCGAAACTGGACCCTACCCCATACACGTTCCCTAACCCTACTCCTAACCCTTACCCTAACATGTCACATACTCCTAAGCCGTCCACTAACACGTACCCTAATACGAATTCCTACACTAACAGTACCCCGTAGTCTAACAGTACCCTGCACCTAACACATTGTCGGACCCTAACCTGTCCCCTAAACCGAGCCCGATCCCTAACCCTAACCCGTCCCCTAAGCCGAAACCCTCCACTAACAAACACTTACCCTCACCATAATCCGTTTTTGTACCCTAATGCTAACCCTAGTCCTTACCCTAACCAATAGACTTCATACTACCCTAGCCCAAATCCCTTGTTGGACCCTAAAGTGTCCACTGAACCGTCCCTGTTCCCTAATCCTAAGCAGAACCCTCAACCTTACGCTAACCCAGACACGAACACTCATCTGTACCCTAACACGGACCCATTCCCGTACCCGTACCCTAACAAGTACTCGAAGCCTACCTCGTTGTCGTACCCGGACCTGTTCCTGAACCCTAAACCCACCCAGAAGCCCTTCCCCTAACTCGTACCCAAACCGTACCCTCATCCTAATCTGTACACTAACCCGTACCCTAACACATTCACTAACCTGGACCCTGATCCTTGAACTACTCCTCACCTGTACCCTAACAAACACTGACCCGTTGTCGGACCCGGACCTGGACCCGAAACCATCTCTCTTCCCTAAGCAGAACCCTTCACCGACCGTACCCTCACCCTCACCCTCACCGTCACACTAAGCCTTCTCCGTACCCTGGACCGTAAGCCTGTCCCGTTGTCGTGCCCTACCCTGCACCCTCCACAGTGCCCGTTCCCAATCCTAAGGCGTCCCGTGACAGGTCCGCGAACCCTCCACCTGGGTCGCGCCCGGACCTGCACCCTCCACAGTCCCCGTCCCCTGACAGACACGTCCTCGAACCCTCCACCTGGGTCGCGCCCTCACCGGCACCCTCCACAGTCCCCGAACCTCAGCCGTCCCCAGACGGGTGTTCTAACCCTACACTTCTGTCGCGCCCTCACCGGCACCCTCCACAGTCCCCGTCCCCTGACAGACACCTCCTCGAACCCTCCAGCTCGGTCGCGCCCTGACCGGCACCCTCCACAGTCCCCGTCCCCTGACAGACACCTCCTCGAACCCTCCACCTGGGTCGCGCCCTCACCGGCACCCTCCACAGTCCCCTGACAGACACGTCCTCTCACCCTGCAGCTCTGTCGCGCCCTCACCGGCACCCTCCACAGTCCCCGTCCCCTGACACGTCCTCTCACCCTCCAGCTCTGTCGCGCCCTGACCTGCACCCTCCACAGTCCCCCGACAGACAGGTCCTCGAACCCTGCAGCTCTGTCGCGCCCTCACCTGCACCCTCCACAGTCCCCGTCCCCTGACACGTCCTCTCACCCTCCAGCTCTGTCGTGCTCTCACCTGCACCCTCCACAGTCCCCGTCCCCTGACAGACACGTCCTCTCACCCTGCAGCTCTGTCGCGCCCTCACCTGCACCCTCCACAGTCCCCGTCCCCTATCCTAAGGCGTCCCGTGCCAGGTCCTCGAACCCTGCAGCTCTGTCGCGCCCTCACCTGCACCCTCCACAGTCCCCGTCCCCTGACACGTCCTCTCACCCTCCAGCTCTGTCGCGCCCTGACCTGCACCCTCCACAGTCCCCCTCTGTCGTGCCCTGACCTGGACCCTAAAGCGTCCCCGTTCCCTCACCCTCACCCTCACCCTCACCCTAGCCCACACACTTACCCGAAGCCTTACGGTAACCCGTCCAGGAATCCGAACACGTACGCTAACGACACTCACCCGTCCTGGTTTTTCCAGGCTCTTGTTACTACTTGCCAAATTGCAAAGCAACCATTTCTCCCCACTATTCTAATATCCATTTAGGCAGGTATTCGAAGAAGGAGAGTTTGTTTGGGTGCGTGTGTTTGAATGCATGAAAAGTAGACCGAGAAGTCCCTTCGTGGGATTCAGATTGACTCCATGTAAGTCAGTCTGGTGTCCAGGAGCCAAGGTCCCATCGTAGCAAACGGCTGCTTCAGTGTGTGAGTGTAGGCCTGTGGCTCTTCGAAAAGGGAGAGTGGGCATAGAGTCCCTCAGGTGGCTCTCATATGCTTGACTTCTCCTGTGAGTTCCTAATGTGGAGCAATTGATCAAGGCAATGCTTCCTTCCTTCCTACAGAGAATTCTGTAGTTCTCTTCCTCGACGACCAGAAAATCAGAAAACCCTTTCTGTTTCCAAGCAGATTCTGTGTGCAAAGTGCTCTGGGATCCAGCCTAGGACCTACCTGTACATAGAGATTCACGTCTGCACTGCTGCACAGGTAAGGGAAATCGCCTCCTGCTTTCAGGCGAGCCCTCCGGGCATTAGGATACAGTTTGGACATTTCTTCTGTAGCTTCAGTTGCAAGTGCACTCTGGTCAAACACCTGGAAGAGAACACGAGGCCCAAAGTGTTATTGCAATGTGTTCTTTGCATGTTCAGCAAAGGGCCGCCCCCCCGCCCAAACCTTACGCTAACCCCTACTCTCATCCTATCCCGTACACTAACACTAAGCCGTCCCCTAACAAACAAACACGTCCCCTAACCCGTTGTCATACCCTGAGCTGTACCCTCAACCCTACCCGAACCCGTAACCTAAAACGCAACGTAAGCCTAACCCATTGTCGTACCCAAAACTGGACCCTACACCATACCCGTCCCCTTACCCGAACCCGTAACCTAACCCTAAGCAGAACCCTTCCCCTAATCCTAATTCATACACTAACACTAACATGTACCCAACAGTACCCTAAAGCAAGCCTGATCCCGAACCTGTACCCTAATACGTCCCCTAACTGTAACCCTTCCCCTTCCCCGAACCATCCCCTACTCCTAACCCGTACACTCACACTAACCCATCCCCTAACCCTTCCCCGAACTTGGATCCTAATCTGTACCTTCCACCGTACCCATGCCCTAACCCACACACTAACAAACACTAACCCGTAGCCTAAAACGTCCCCTCATCCTAAGCCATTGTCGTACCCGAAACTGGACCCTACCCCATACACGTTCCCTAACCCTACTCCTAACCCTTACCCTAACATGTCACATACTCCTAAGCCGTCCACTAACACGTACCCTAATACGAATTCCTACACTAACAGTACCCCGTAGTCTAACAGTACCCTGCACCTAACACATTGTCGGACCCTAACCTGTCCCCTAAACCGAGCCCGATCCCTAACCCTAACCCGTCCCCTAAGCCGAAACCCTCCACTAACAAACACTTACCCTCACCATAATCCGTTTTTGTACCCTAATGCTAACCCTAGTCCTTACCCTAACCAATAGACTTCATACTACCCTAGCCCAAATCCCTTGTTGGACCCTAAAGTGTCCACTGAACCGTCCCTGTTCCCTAATCCTAAGCAGAACCCTCAACCTTACGCTAACCCAGACACGAACACTCATCTGTACCCTAACACGGACCCATTCCCGTACCCGTACCCTAACAAGTACTCGAAGCCTACCTCGTTGTCGTACCCGGACCTGTTCCTGAACCCTAAACCCACCCAGAAGCCCTTCCCCTAACTCGTACCCAAACCGTACCCTCATCCTAATCTGTACACTAACCCGTACCCTAACACATTCACTAACCTGGACCCTGATCCTTGAACTACTCCTCACCTGTACCCTAACAAACACTGACCCGTTGTCGGACCCGGACCTGGACCCGAAACCATCTCTCTTCCCTAAGCAGAACCCTTCACCGACCGTACACTAACCCTCACCCTCACCCTCACCCTCACCCTCACCGTCACACTAAGCCTTCTCCGTACCCTGGACCGTAAGCCTGTCCCGTTGTCGTGCCCTACCCTGCACCCTCCACAGTGCCCGTTCCCAATCCTAAGGCGTCCCGTGACAGGTCCGCGAACCCTCCACCTGGGTCGCGCCCGGACCTGCACCCTCCACAGTCCCCGTCCCCTGACAGACACGTCCTCGAACCCTCCACCTGGGTCGCGCCCTCACCGGCACCCTCCACAGTCCCCGAACCTCAGCCGTCCCCAGACGGGTGTTCTAACCCTACACTTCTGTCGCGCCCTCACCGGCACCCTCCACAGTCCCCGTCCCCTGACAGACACCTCCTCGAACCCTCCAGCTCGGTCGCGCCCTGACCGGCACCCTCCACAGTCCCCGTCCCCTGACAGACACCTCCTCGAACCCTCCACCTGGGTCGCGCCCTCACCGGCACCCTCCACAGTCCCCCGACAGACAGGTCCTCGAACCCTGCAGCTCTGTCGCGCCCTCACCTGCACCCTCCACAGTCCCCGTCCCCTGACACGTCCTCTCACCCTCCAGCTCTGTCGTGCTCTCACCTGCACCCTCCACAGTCCCCGTCCCCTGACAGACACGTCCTCTCACCCTGCAGCTCTGTCGCGCCCTCACCTGCACCCTCCACAGTCCCCGTCCCCTATCCTAAGGCGTCCCGTGCCAGGTCCTCGAACCCTGCAGCTCTGTCGCGCCCTCACCTGCACCCTCCACAGTCCCCGTCCCCTGACACGTCCTCTCACCCTCCAGCTCTGTCGCGCCCTGACCTGCACCCTCCACAGTCCCCCTCTGTCGTGCCCTGACCTGGACCCTAAAGCGTCCCCGTTCCCTCACCCTCACCCTCACCCTCACCCTAGCCCACACACTTACCCGAAGCCTTACGGTAACCCGTCCAGGAATCCGAACACGTACGCTAACGACACTCACCCGTCCTGGTTTTTCCAGGCTCTTGTTACTACTTGCCAAATTGCAAAGCAACCATTTCTCCCCACTATTCTAATATCCATTTAGGCAGGTATTCGAAGAAGGAGAGTTTGTTTGGGTGCGTGTGTTTGAATGCATGAAAAGTAGACCGAGAAGTCCCTTCGTGGGATTCAGATTGACTCCATGTAAGTCAGTCTGGTGTCCAGGAGCCAAGGTCCCATCGTAGCAAACGGCTGCTTCAGTGTGTGAGTGTAGGCCTGTGGCTCTTCGAAAAGGGAGAGTGGGCATAGAGTCCCTCAGGTGGCTCTCATATGCTTGACTTCTCCTGTGAGTTCCTAATGTGGAGCAATTGATCAAGGCAATGCTTCCTTCCTTCCTACAGAGAATTCTGTAGTTCTCTTCCTCGACGACCAGAAAATCAGAAAACCCTTTCTGTTTCCAAGCAGATTCTGTGTGCAAAGTGCTCTGGGATCCAGCCTAGGACCTACCTGTACATAGAGATTCACGTCTGCACTGCTGCACAGGTAAGGGAAATCGCCTCCTGCTTTCAGGCGAGCCCTCCGGGCATTAGGATACAGTTTGGACATTTCTTCTGTAGCTTCAGTTGCAAGTGCACTCTGGTCAAACACCTGGAAGAGAACACGAGGCCCAAAGTGTTATTGCAATGTGTTCTTTGCATGTTCAGCAAAGGGCCGCCCCCCCGCCCAAACCTTACGCTAACCCCTACTCTCATCCTATCCCGTACACTAACACTAAGCCGTCCCCTAACAAACAAACACGTCCCCTAACCCGTTGTCATACCCTGAGCTGTACCCTCAACCCTACCCGAACCCGTAACCTAAAACGCAACGTAAGCCTAACCCATTGTCGTACCCAAAACTGGACCCTACACCATACCCGTCCCCTTACCCGAACCCGTAACCTAACCCTAAGCAGAACCCTTCCCCTAATCCTAATTCATACACTAACACTAACATGTACCCAACAGTACCCTAAAGCAAGCCTGATCCCGAACCTGTACCCTAATACGTCCCCTAACTGTAACCCTTCCCCTTCCCCGAACCATCCCCTACTCCTAACCCGTACACTCACACTAACCCATCCCCTAACCCTTCCCCGAACTTGGATCCTAATCTGTACCTTCCACCGTACCCATGCCCTAACCCACACACTAACAAACACTAACCCGTAGCCTAAAACGTCCCCTCATCCTAAGCCATTGTCGTACCCGAAACTGGACCCTACCCCATACACGTTCCCTAACCCTACTCCTAACCCTTACCCTAACATGTCACATACTCCTAAGCCGTCCACTAACACGTACCCTAATACGAATTCCTACACTAACAGTACCCCGTAGTCTAACAGTACCCTGCACCTAACACATTGTCGGACCCTAACCTGTCCCCTAAACCGAGCCCGATCCCTAACCCTAACCCGTCCCCTAAGCCGAAACCCTCCACTAACAAACACTTACCCTCACCATAATCCGTTTTTGTACCCTAATGCTAACCCTAGTCCTTACCCTAACCAATAGACTTCATACTACCCTAGCCCAAATCCCTTGTTGGACCCTAAAGTGTCCACTGAACCGTCCCTGTTCCCTAATCCTAAGCAGAACCCTCAACCTTACGCTAACCCAGACACGAACACTCATCTGTACCCTAACACGGACCCATTCCCGTACCCGTACCCTAACAAGTACTCGAAGCCTACCTCGTTGTCGTACCCGGACCTGTTCCTGAACCCTAAACCCACCCAGAAGCCCTTCCCCTAACTCGTACCCAAACCGTACCCTCATCCTAATCTGTACACTAACCCGTACCCTAACACATTCACTAACCTGGACCCTGATCCTTGAACTACTCCTCACCTGTACCCTAACAAACACTGACCCGTTGTCGGACCCGGACCTGGACCCGAAACCATCTCTCTTCCCTAAGCAGAACCCTTCACCGACCGTACACTAACCCTCACCCTCACCCTCACCCTCACCCTCACCGTCACACTAAGCCTTCTCCGTACCCTGGACCGTAAGCCTGTCCCGTTGTCGTGCCCTACCCTGCACCCTCCACAGTGCCCGTTCCCAATCCTAAGGCGTCCCGTGACAGGTCCGCGAACCCTCCACCTGGGTCGCGCCCGGACCTGCACCCTCCACAGTCCCCGTCCCCTGACAGACACGTCCTCGAACCCTCCACCTGGGTCGCGCCCTCACCGGCACCCTCCACAGTCCCCGAACCTCAGCCGTCCCCAGACGGGTGTTCTAACCCTACACTTCTGTCGCGCCCTCACCGGCACCCTCCACAGTCCCCGTCCCCTGACAGACACCTCCTCGAACCCTCCAGCTCGGTCGCGCCCTGACCGGCACCCTCCACAGTCCCCGTCCCCTGACAGACACCTCCTCGAACCCTCCACCTGGGTCGCGCCCTCACCGGCACCCTCCACAGTCCCCTGACAGACACGTCCTCTCACCCTGCAGCTCTGTCGCGCCCTCACCGGCACCCTCCACAGTCCCCGTCCCCTGACACGTCCTCTCACCCTCCAGCTCTGTCGCGCCCTGACCTGCACCCTCCACAGTCCCCCGACAGACAGGTCCTCGAACCCTGCAGCTCTGTCGCGCCCTCACCTGCACCCTCCACAGTCCCCGTCCCCTGACACGTCCTCTCACCCTCCAGCTCTGTCGTGCTCTCACCTGCACCCTCCACAGTCCCCGTCCCCTGACAGACACGTCCTCTCACCCTGCAGCTCTGTCGCGCCCTCACCTGCACCCTCCACAGTCCCCGTCCCCTATCCTAAGGCGTCCCGTGCCAGGTCCTCGAACCCTGCAGCTCTGTCGCGCCCTCACCTGCACCCTCCACAGTCCCCGTCCCCTGACACGTCCTCTCACCCTCCAGCTCTGTCGCGCCCTGACCTGCACCCTCCACAGTCCCCCTCTGTCGTGCCCTGACCTGGACCCTAAAGCGTCCCCGTTCCCTCACCCTCACCCTCACCCTCACCCTAGCCCACACACTTACCCGAAGCCTTACGGTAACCCGTCCAGGAATCCGAACACGTACGCTAACGACACTCACCCGTCCTGGTTTTTCCAGGCTCTTGTTACTACTTGCCAAATTGCAAAGCAACCATTTCTCCCCACTATTCTAATATCCATTTAGGCAGGTATTCGAAGAAGGAGAGTTTGTTTGGGTGCGTGTGTTTGAATGCATGAAAAGTAGACCGAGAAGTCCCTTCGTGGGATTCAGATTGACTCCATGTAAGTCAGTCTGGTGTCCAGGAGCCAAGGTCCCATCGTAGCAAACGGCTGCTTCAGTGTGTGAGTGTAGGCCTGTGGCTCTTCGAAAAGGGAGAGTGGGCATAGAGTCCCTCAGGTGGCTCTCATATGCTTGACTTCTCCTGTGAGTTCCTAATGTGGAGCAATTGATCAAGGCAATGCTTCCTTCCTTCCTACAGAGAATTCTGTAGTTCTCTTCCTCGACGACCAGAAAATCAGAAAACCCTTTCTGTTTCCAAGCAGATTCTGTGTGCAAAGTGCTCTGGGATCCAGCCTAGGACCTACCTGTACATAGAGATTCACGTCTGCACTGCTGCACAGGTAAGGGAAATCGCCTCCTGCTTTCAGGCGAGCCCTCCGGGCATTAGGATACAGTTTGGACATTTCTTCTGTAGCTTCAGTTGCAAGTGCACTCTGGTCAAACACCTGGAAGAGAACACGAGGCCCAAAGTGTTATTGCAATGTGTTCTTTGCATGTTCAGCAAAGGGCCGCCCCCCCGCCCAAACCTTACGCTAACCCCTACTCTCATCCTATCCCGTACACTAACACTAAGCCGTCCCCTAACAAACAAACACGTCCCCTAACCCGTTGTCATACCCTGAGCTGTACCCTCAACCCTACCCGAACCCGTAACCTAAAACGCAACGTAAGCCTAACCCATTGTCGTACCCAAAACTGGACCCTACACCATACCCGTCCCCTTACCCGAACCCGTAACCTAACCCTAAGCAGAACCCTTCCCCTAATCCTAATTCATACACTAACACTAACATGTACCCAACAGTACCCTAAAGCAAGCCTGATCCCGAACCTGTACCCTAATACGTCCCCTAACTGTAACCCTTCCCCTTCCCCGAACCATCCCCTACTCCTAACCCGTACACTCACACTAACCCATCCCCTAACCCTTCCCCGAACTTGGATCCTAATCTGTACCTTCCACCGTACCCATGCCCTAACCCACACACTAACAAACACTAACCCGTAGCCTAAAACGTCCCCTCATCCTAAGCCATTGTCGTACCCGAAACTGGACCCTACCCCATACACGTTCCCTAACCCTACTCCTAACCCTTACCCTAACATGTCACATACTCCTAAGCCGTCCACTAACACGTACCCTAATACGAATTCCTACACTAACAGTACCCCGTAGTCTAACAGTACCCTGCACCTAACACATTGTCGGACCCTAACCTGTCCCCTAAACCGAGCCCGATCCCTAACCCTAACCCGTCCCCTAAGCCGAAACCCTCCACTAACAAACACTTACCCTCACCATAATCCGTTTTTGTACCCTAATGCTAACCCTAGTCCTTACCCTAACCAATAGACTTCATACTACCCTAGCCCAAATCCCTTGTTGGACCCTAAAGTGTCCACTGAACCGTCCCTGTTCCCTAATCCTAAGCAGAACCCTCAACCTTACGCTAACCCAGACACGAACACTCATCTGTACCCTAACACGGACCCATTCCCGTACCCGTACCCTAACAAGTACTCGAAGCCTACCTCGTTGTCGTACCCGGACCTGTTCCTGAACCCTAAACCCACCCAGAAGCCCTTCCCCTAACTCGTACCCAAACCGTACCCTCATCCTAATCTGTACACTAACCCGTACCCTAACACATTCACTAACCTGGACCCTGATCCTTGAACTACTCCTCACCTGTACCCTAACAAACACTGACCCGTTGTCGGACCCGGACCTGGACCCGAAACCATCTCTCTTCCCTAAGCAGAACCCTTCACCGACCGTACCCTCACCCTCACCCTCACCGTCACACTAAGCCTTCTCCGTACCCTGGACCGTAAGCCTGTCCCGTTGTCGTGCCCTACCCTGCACCCTCCACAGTGCCCGTTCCCAATCCTAAGGCGTCCCGTGACAGGTCCGCGAACCCTCCACCTGGGTCGCGCCCGGACCTGCACCCTCCACAGTCCCCGTCCCCTGACAGACACGTCCTCGAACCCTCCACCTGGGTCGCGCCCTCACCGGCACCCTCCACAGTCCCCGAACCTCAGCCGTCCCCAGACGGGTGTTCTAACCCTACACTTCTGTCGCGCCCTCACCGGCACCCTCCACAGTCCCCGTCCCCTGACAGACACCTCCTCGAACCCTCCAGCTCGGTCGCGCCCTGACCGGCACCCTCCACAGTCCCCGTCCCCTGACAGACACCTCCTCGAACCCTCCACCTGGGTCGCGCCCTCACCGGCACCCTCCACAGTCCCCTGACAGACACGTCCTCTCACCCTGCAGCTCTGTCGCGCCCTCACCGGCACCCTCCACAGTCCCCGTCCCCTGACACGTCCTCTCACCCTCCAGCTCTGTCGCGCCCTGACCTGCACCCTCCACAGTCCCCCGACAGACAGGTCCTCGAACCCTGCAGCTCTGTCGCGCCCTCACCTGCACCCTCCACAGTCCCCGTCCCCTGACACGTCCTCTCACCCTCCAGCTCTGTCGTGCTCTCACCTGCACCCTCCACAGTCCCCGTCCCCTGACAGACACGTCCTCTCACCCTGCAGCTCTGTCGCGCCCTCACCTGCACCCTCCACAGTCCCCGTCCCCTATCCTAAGGCGTCCCGTGCCAGGTCCTCGAACCCTGCAGCTCTGTCGCGCCCTCACCTGCACCCTCCACAGTCCCCGTCCCCTGACACGTCCTCTCACCCTCCAGCTCTGTCGCGCCCTGACCTGCACCCTCCACAGTCCCCCTCTGTCGTGCCCTGACCTGGACCCTAAAGCGTCCCCGTTCCCTCACCCTCACCCTCACCCTCACCCTAGCCCACACACTTACCCGAAGCCTTACGGTAACCCGTCCAGGAATCCGAACACGTACGCTAACGACACTCACCCGTCCTGGTTTTTCCAGGCTCTTGTTACTACTTGCCAAATTGCAAAGCAACCATTTCTCCCCACTATTCTAATATCCATTTAGGCAGGTATTCGAAGAAGGAGAGTTTGTTTGGGTGCGTGTGTTTGAATGCATGAAAAGTAGACCGAGAAGTCCCTTCGTGGGATTCAGATTGACTCCATGTAAGTCAGTCTGGTGTCCAGGAGCCAAGGTCCCATCGTAGCAAACGGCTGCTTCAGTGTGTGAGTGTAGGCCTGTGGCTCTTCGAAAAGGGAGAGTGGGCATAGAGTCCCTCAGGTGGCTCTCATATGCTTGACTTCTCCTGTGAGTTCCTAATGTGGAGCAATTGATCAAGGCAATGCTTCCTTCCTTCCTACAGAGAATTCTGTAGTTCTCTTCCTCGACGACCAGAAAATCAGAAAACCCTTTCTGTTTCCAAGCAGATTCTGTGTGCAAAGTGCTCTGGGATCCAGCCTAGGACCTACCTGTACATAGAGATTCACGTCTGCACTGCTGCACAGGTAAGGGAAATCGCCTCCTGCTTTCAGGCGAGCCCTCCGGGCATTAGGATACAGTTTGGACATTTCTTCTGTAGCTTCAGTTGCAAGTGCACTCTGGTCAAACACCTGGAAGAGAACACGAGGCCCAAAGTGTTATTGCAATGTGTTCTTTGCATGTTCAGCAAAGGGCCGCCCCCCCGCCCAAACCTTACGCTAACCCCTACTCTCATCCTATCCCGTACACTAACACTAAGCCGTCCCCTAACAAACAAACACGTCCCCTAACCCGTTGTCATACCCTGAGCTGTACCCTCAACCCTACCCGAACCCGTAACCTAAAACGCAACGTAAGCCTAACCCATTGTCGTACCCAAAACTGGACCCTACACCATACCCGTCCCCTTACCCGAACCCGTAACCTAACCCTAAGCAGAACCCTTCCCCTAATCCTAATTCATACACTAACACTAACATGTACCCAACAGTACCCTAAAGCAAGCCTGATCCCGAACCTGTACCCTAATACGTCCCCTAACTGTAACCCTTCCCCTTCCCCGAACCATCCCCTACTCCTAACCCGTACACTCACACTAACCCATCCCCTAACCCTTCCCCGAACTTGGATCCTAATCTGTACCTTCCACCGTACCCATGCCCTAACCCACACACTAACAAACACTAACCCGTAGCCTAAAACGTCCCCTCATCCTAAGCCATTGTCGTACCCGAAACTGGACCCTACCCCATACACGTTCCCTAACCCTACTCCTAACCCTTACCCTAACATGTCACATACTCCTAAGCCGTCCACTAACACGTACCCTAATACGAATTCCTACACTAACAGTACCCCGTAGTCTAACAGTACCCTGCACCTAACACATTGTCGGACCCTAACCTGTCCCCTAAACCGAGCCCGATCCCTAACCCTAACCCGTCCCCTAAGCCGAAACCCTCCACTAACAAACACTTACCCTCACCATAATCCGTTTTTGTACCCTAATGCTAACCCTAGTCCTTACCCTAACCAATAGACTTCATACTACCCTAGCCCAAATCCCTTGTTGGACCCTAAAGTGTCCACTGAACCGTCCCTGTTCCCTAATCCTAAGCAGAACCCTCAACCTTACGCTAACCCAGACACGAACACTCATCTGTACCCTAACACGGACCCATTCCCGTACCCGTACCCTAACAAGTACTCGAAGCCTACCTCGTTGTCGTACCCGGACCTGTTCCTGAACCCTAAACCCACCCAGAAGCCCTTCCCCTAACTCGTACCCAAACCGTACCCTCATCCTAATCTGTACACTAACCCGTACCCTAACACATTCACTAACCTGGACCCTGATCCTTGAACTACTCCTCACCTGTACCCTAACAAACACTGACCCGTTGTCGGACCCGGACCTGGACCCGAAACCATCTCTCTTCCCTAAGCAGAACCCTTCACCGACCGTACCCTCACCCTCACCCTCACCGTCACACTAAGCCTTCTCCGTACCCTGGACCGTAAGCCTGTCCCGTTGTCGTGCCCTACCCTGCACCCTCCACAGTGCCCGTTCCCAATCCTAAGGCGTCCCGTGACAGGTCCGCGAACCCTCCACCTGGGTCGCGCCCGGACCTGCACCCTCCACAGTCCCCGTCCCCTGACAGACACGTCCTCGAACCCTCCACCTGGGTCGCGCCCTCACCGGCACCCTCCACAGTCCCCGAACCTCAGCCGTCCCCAGACGGGTGTTCTAACCCTACACTTCTGTCGCGCCCTCACCGGCACCCTCCACAGTCCCCGTCCCCTGACAGACACCTCCTCGAACCCTCCAGCTCGGTCGCGCCCTGACCGGCACCCTCCACAGTCCCCGTCCCCTGACAGACACCTCCTCGAACCCTCCACCTGGGTCGCGCCCTCACCGGCACCCTCCACAGTCCCCTGACAGACACGTCCTCTCACCCTGCAGCTCTGTCGCGCCCTCACCGGCACCCTCCACAGTCCCCGTCCCCTGACACGTCCTCTCACCCTCCAGCTCTCTCGCGCCCTGACCTGCACCCTCCACAGTCCCCCGACAGACAGGTCCTCGAACCCTGCAGCTCTGTCGCGCCCTCACCTGCACCCTCCACAGTCCCCGTCCCCTGACACGTCCTCTCACCCTCCAGCTCTGTCGTGCTCTCACCTGCACCCTCCACAGTCCCCGTCCCCTGACAGACACGTCCTCTCACCCTGCAGCTCTGTCGCGCCCTCACCTGCACCCTCCACAGTCCCCGTCCCCTATCCTAAGGCGTCCCGTGCCAGGTCCTCGAACCCTGCAGCTCTGTCGCGCCCTCACCTGCACCCTCCACAGTCCCCGTCCCCTGACACGTCCTCTCACCCTCCAGCTCTGTCGCGCCCTGACCTGCACCCTCCACAGTCCCCCTCTGTCGTGCCCTGACCTGGACCCTAAAGCGTCCCCGTTCCCTCACCCTCACCCTCACCCTCACCCTAGCCCACACACTTACCCGAAGCCTTACGGTAACCCGTCCAGGAATCCGAACACGTACGCTAACGACACTCACCCGTCCTGGTTTTTCCAGGCTCTTGTTACTACTTGCCAAATTGCAAAGCAACCATTTCTCCCCACTATTCTAATATCCATTTAGGCAGGTATTCGAAGAAGGAGAGTTTGTTTGGGTGCGTGTGTTTGAATGCATGAAAAGTAGACCGAGAAGTCCCTTCGTGGGATTCAGATTGACTCCATGTAAGTCAGTCTGGTGTCCAGGAGCCAAGGTCCCATCGTAGCAAACGGCTGCTTCAGTGTGTGAGTGTAGGCCTGTGGCTCTTCGAAAAGGGAGAGTGGGCATAGAGTCCCTCAGGTGGCTCTCATATGCTTGACTTCTCCTGTGAGTTCCTAATGTGGAGCAATTGATCAAGGCAATGCTTCCTTCCTTCCTACAGAGAATTCTGTAGTTCTCTTCCTCGACGACCAGAAAATCAGAAAACCCTTTCTGTTTCCAAGCAGATTCTGTGTGCAAAGTGCTCTGGGATCCAGCCTAGGACCTACCTGTACATAGAGATTCACGTCTGCACTGCTGCACAGGTAAGGGAAATCGCCTCCTGCTTTCAGGCGAGCCCTCCGGGCATTAGGATACAGTTTGGACATTTCTTCTGTAGCTTCAGTTGCAAGTGCACTCTGGTCAAACACCTGGAAGAGAACACGAGGCCCAAAGTGTTATTGCAATGTGTTCTTTGCATGTTCAGCAAAGGGCCGCCCCCCCGCCCAAACCTTACGCTAACCCCTACTCTCATCCTATCCCGTACACTAACACTAAGCCGTCCCCTAACAAACAAACACGTCCCCTAACCCGTTGTCATACCCTGAGCTGTACCCTCAACCCTACCCGAACCCGTAACCTAAAACGCAACGTAAGCCTAACCCATTGTCGTACCCAAAACTGGACCCTACACCATACCCGTCCCCTTACCCGAACCCGTAACCTAACCCTAAGCAGAACCCTTCCCCTAATCCTAATTCATACACTAACACTAACATGTACCCAACAGTACCCTAAAGCAAGCCTGATCCCGAACCTGTACCCTAATACGTCCCCTAACTGTAACCCTTCCCCTTCCCCGAACCATCCCCTACTCCTAACCCGTACACTCACACTAACCCATCCCCTAACCCTTCCCCGAACTTGGATCCTAATCTGTACCTTCCACCGTACCCATGCCCTAACCCACACACTAACAAACACTAACCCGTAGCCTAAAACGTCCCCTCATCCTAAGCCATTGTCGTACCCGAAACTGGACCCTACCCCATACACGTTCCCTAACCCTACTCCTAACCCTTACCCTAACATGTCACATACTCCTAAGCCGTCCACTAACACGTACCCTAATACGAATTCCTACACTAACAGTACCCCGTAGTCTAACAGTACCCTGCACCTAACACATTGTCGGACCCTAACCTGTCCCCTAAACCGAGCCCGATCCCTAACCCTAACCCGTCCCCTAAGCCGAAACCCTCCACTAACAAACACTTACCCTCACCATAATCCGTTTTTGTACCCTAATGCTAACCCTAGTCCTTACCCTAACCAATAGACTTCATACTACCCTAGCCCAAATCCCTTGTTGGACCCTAAAGTGTCCACTGAACCGTCCCTGTTCCCTAATCCTAAGCAGAACCCTCAACCTTACGCTAACCCAGACACGAACACTCATCTGTACCCTAACACGGACCCATTCCCGTACCCGTACCCTAACAAGTACTCGAAGCCTACCTCGTTGTCGTACCCGGACCTGTTCCTGAACCCTAAACCCACCCAGAAGCCCTTCCCCTAACTCGTACCCAAACCGTACCCTCATCCTAATCTGTACACTAACCCGTACCCTAACACATTCACTAACCTGGACCCTGATCCTTGAACTACTCCTCACCTGTACCCTAACAAACACTGACCCGTTGTCGGACCCGGACCTGGACCCGAAACCATCTCTCTTCCCTAAGCAGAACCCTTCACCGACCGTACCCTCACCCTCACCCTCACCGTCACACTAAGCCTTCTCCGTACCCTGGACCGTAAGCCTGTCCCGTTGTCGTGCCCTACCCTGCACCCTCCACAGTGCCCGTTCCCAATCCTAAGGCGTCCCGTGACAGGTCCGCGAACCCTCCACCTGGGTCGCGCCCGGACCTGCACCCTCCACAGTCCCCGTCCCCTGACAGACACGTCCTCGAACCCTCCACCTGGGTCGCGCCCTCACCGGCACCCTCCACAGTCCCCGAACCTCAGCCGTCCCCAGACGGGTGTTCTAACCCTACACTTCTGTCGCGCCCTCACCGGCACCCTCCACAGTCCCCGTCCCCTGACAGACACCTCCTCGAACCCTCCAGCTCGGTCGCGCCCTGACCGGCACCCTCCACAGTCCCCGTCCCCTGACAGACACCTCCTCGAACCCTCCACCTGGGTCGCGCCCTCACCGGCACCCTCCACAGTCCCCTGACAGACACGTCCTCTCACCCTGCAGCTCTGTCGCGCCCTCACCGGCACCCTCCACAGTCCCCGTCCCCTGACACGTCCTCTCACCCTCCAGCTCTGTCGCGCCCTGACCTGCACCCTCCACAGTCCCCCGACAGACAGGTCCTCGAACCCTGCAGCTCTGTCGCGCCCTCACCTGCACCCTCCACAGTCCCCGTCCCCTGACACGTCCTCTCACCCTCCAGCTCTGTCGTGCTCTCACCTGCACCCTCCACAGTCCCCGTCCCCTGACAGACACGTCCTCTCACCCTGCAGCTCTGTCGCGCCCTCACCTGCACCCTCCACAGTCCCCGTCCCCTATCCTAAGGCGTCCCGTGCCAGGTCCTCGAACCCTGCAGCTCTGTCGCGCCCTCACCTGCACCCTCCACAGTCCCCGTCCCCTGACACGTCCTCTCACCCTCCAGCTCTGTCGCGCCCTGACCTGCACCCTCCACAGTCCCCCTCTGTCGTGCCCTGACCTGGACCCTAAAGCGTCCCCGTTCCCTCACCCTCACCCTCACCCTCACCCTAGCCCACACACTTACCCGAAGCCTTACGGTAACCCGTCCAGGAATCCGAACACGTACGCTAACGACACTCACCCGTCCTGGTTTTTCCAGGCTCTTGTTACTACTTGCCAAATTGCAAAGCAACCATTTCTCCCCACTATTCTAATATCCATTTAGGCAGGTATTCGAAGAAGGAGAGTTTGTTTGGGTGCGTGTGTTTGAATGCATGAAAAGTAGACCGAGAAGTCCCTTCGTGGGATTCAGATTGACTCCATGTAAGTCAGTCTGGTGTCCAGGAGCCAAGGTCCCATCGTAGCAAACGGCTGCTTCAGTGTGTGAGTGTAGGCCTGTGGCTCTTCGAAAAGGGAGAGTGGGCATAGAGTCCCTCAGGTGGCTCTCATATGCTTGACTTCTCCTGTGAGTTCCTAATGTGGAGCAATTGATCAAGGCAATGCTTCCTTCCTTCCTACAGAGAATTCTGTAGTTCTCTTCCTCGACGACCAGAAAATCAGAAAACCCTTTCTGTTTCCAAGCAGATTCTGTGTGCAAAGTGCTCTGGGATCCAGCCTAGGACCTACCTGTACATAGAGATTCACGTCTGCACTGCTGCACAGGTAAGGGAAATCGCCTCCTGCTTTCAGGCGAGCCCTCCGGGCATTAGGATACAGTTTGGACATTTCTTCTGTAGCTTCAGTTGCAAGTGCACTCTGGTCAAACACCTGGAAGAGAACACGAGGCCCAAAGTGTTATTGCAATGTGTTCTTTGCATGTTCAGCAAAGGGCCGCCCCCCCGCCCAAACCTTACGCTAACCCCTACTCTCATCCTATCCCGTACACTAACACTAAGCCGTCCCCTAACAAACAAACACGTCCCCTAACCCGTTGTCATACCCTGAGCTGTACCCTCAACCCTACCCGAACCCGTAACCTAAAACGCAACGTAAGCCTAACCCATTGTCGTACCCAAAACTGGACCCTACACCATACCCGTCCCCTTACCCGAACCCGTAACCTAACCCTAAGCAGAACCCTTCCCCTAATCCTAATTCATACACTAACACTAACATGTACCCAACAGTACCCTAAAGCAAGCCTGATCCCGAACCTGTACCCTAATACGTCCCCTAACTGTAACCCTTCCCCTTCCCCGAACCATCCCCTACTCCTAACCCGTACACTCACACTAACCCATCCCCTAACCCTTCCCCGAACTTGGATCCTAATCTGTACCTTCCACCGTACCCATGCCCTAACCCACACACTAACAAACACTAACCCGTAGCCTAAAACGTCCCCTCATCCTAAGCCATTGTCGTACCCGAAACTGGACCCTACCCCATACACGTTCCCTAACCCTACTCCTAACCCTTACCCTAACATGTCACATACTCCTAAGCCGTCCACTAACACGTACCCTAATACGAATTCCTACACTAACAGTACCCCGTAGTCTAACAGTACCCTGCACCTAACACATTGTCGGACCCTAACCTGTCCCCTAAACCGAGCCCGATCCCTAACCCTAACCCGTCCCCTAAGCCGAAACCCTCCACTAACAAACACTTACCCTCACCATAATCCGTTTTTGTACCCTAATGCTAACCCTAGTCCTTACCCTAACCAATAGACTTCATACTACCCTAGCCCAAATCCCTTGTTGGACCCTAAAGTGTCCACTGAACCGTCCCTGTTCCCTAATCCTAAGCAGAACCCTCAACCTTACGCTAACCCAGACACGAACACTCATCTGTACCCTAACACGGACCCATTCCCGTACCCGTACCCTAACAAGTACTCGAAGCCTACCTCGTTGTCGTACCCGGACCTGTTCCTGAACCCTAAACCCACCCAGAAGCCCTTCCCCTAACTCGTACCCAAACCGTACCCTCATCCTAATCTGTACACTAACCCGTACCCTAACACATTCACTAACCTGGACCCTGATCCTTGAACTACTCCTCACCTGTACCCTAACAAACACTGACCCGTTGTCGGACCCGGACCTGGACCCGAAACCATCTCTCTTCCCTAAGCAGAACCCTTCACCGACCGTACCCTCACCCTCACCCTCACCGTCACACTAAGCCTTCTCCGTACCCTGGACCGTAAGCCTGTCCCGTTGTCGTGCCCTACCCTGCACCCTCCACAGTGCCCGTTCCCAATCCTAAGGCGTCCCGTGACAGGTCCGCGAACCCTCCACCTGGGTCGCGCCCGGACCTGCACCCTCCACAGTCCCCGTCCCCTGACAGACACGTCCTCGAACCCTCCACCTGGGTCGCGCCCTCACCGGCACCCTCCACAGTCCCCGAACCTCAGCCGTCCCCAGACGGGTGTTCTAACCCTACACTTCTGTCGCGCCCTCACCGGCACCCTCCACAGTCCCCGTCCCCTGACAGACACCTCCTCGAACCCTCCAGCTCGGTCGCGCCCTGACCGGCACCCTCCACAGTCCCCGTCCCCTGACAGACACCTCCTCGAACCCTCCACCTGGGTCGCGCCCTCACCGGCACCCTCCACAGTCCCCTGACAGACACGTCCTCTCACCCTGCAGCTCTGTCGCGCCCTCACCGGCACCCTCCACAGTCCCCGTCCCCTGACACGTCCTCTCACCCTCCAGCTCTGTCGCGCCCTGACCTGCACCCTCCACAGTCCCCCGACAGACAGGTCCTCGAACCCTGCAGCTCTGTCGCGCCCTCACCTGCACCCTCCACAGTCCCCGTCCCCTGACACGTCCTCTCACCCTCCAGCTCTGTCGTGCTCTCACCTGCACCCTCCACAGTCCCCGTCCCCTGACAGACACGTCCTCTCACCCTGCAGCTCTGTCGCGCCCTCACCTGCACCCTCCACAGTCCCCGTCCCCTATCCTAAGGCGTCCCGTGCCAGGTCCTCGAACCCTGCAGCTCTGTCGCGCCCTCACCTGCACCCTCCACAGTCCCCGTCCCCTGACACGTCCTCTCACCCTCCAGCTCTGTCGCGCCCTGACCTGCACCCTCCACAGTCCCCCTCTGTCGTGCCCTGACCTGGACCCTAAAGCGTCCCCGTTCCCTCACCCTCACCCTCACCCTCACCCTAGCCCACACACTTACCCGAAGCCTTACGGTAACCCGTCCAGGAATCCGAACACGTACGCTAACGACACTCACCCGTCCTGGTTTTTCCAGGCTCTTGTTACTACTTGCCAAATTGCAAAGCAACCATTTCTCCCCACTATTCTAATATCCATTTAGGCAGGTATTCGAAGAAGGAGAGTTTGTTTGGGTGCGTGTGTTTGAATGCATGAAAAGTAGACCGAGAAGTCCCTTCGTGGGATTCAGATTGACTCCATGTAAGTCAGTCTGGTGTCCAGGAGCCAAGGTCCCATCGTAGCAAACGGCTGCTTCAGTGTGTGAGTGTAGGCCTGTGGCTCTTCGAAAAGGGAGAGTGGGCATAGAGTCCCTCAGGTGGCTCTCATATGCTTGACTTCTCCTGTGAGTTCCTAATGTGGAGCAATTGATCAAGGCAATGCTTCCTTCCTTCCTACAGAGAATTCTGTAGTTCTCTTCCTCGACGACCAGAAAATCAGAAAACCCTTTCTGTTTCCAAGCAGATTCTGTGTGCAAAGTGCTCTGGGATCCAGCCTAGGACCTACCTGTACATAGAGATTCACGTCTGCACTGCTGCACAGGTAAGGGAAATCGCCTCCTGCTTTCAGGCGAGCCCTCCGGGCATTAGGATACAGTTTGGACATTTCTTCTGTAGCTTCAGTTGCAAGTGCACTCTGGTCAAACACCTGGAAGAGAACACGAGGCCCAAAGTGTTATTGCAATGTGTTCTTTGCATGTTCAGCAAAGGGCCGCCCCCCCGCCCAAACCTTACGCTAACCCCTACTCTCATCCTATCCCGTACACTAACACTAAGCCGTCCCCTAACAAACAAACACGTCCCCTAACCCGTTGTCATACCCTGAGCTGTACCCTCAACCCTACCCGAACCCGTAACCTAAAACGCAACGTAAGCCTAACCCATTGTCGTACCCAAAACTGGACCCTACACCATACCCGTCCCCTTACCCGAACCCGTAACCTAACCCTAAGCAGAACCCTTCCCCTAATCCTAATTCATACACTAACACTAACATGTACCCAACAGTACCCTAAAGCAAGCCTGATCCCGAACCTGTACCCTAATACGTCCCCTAACTGTAACCCTTCCCCTTCCCCGAACCATCCCCTACTCCTAACCCGTACACTCACACTAACCCATCCCCTAACCCTTCCCCGAACTTGGATCCTAATCTGTACCTTCCACCGTACCCATGCCCTAACCCACACACTAACAAACACTAACCCGTAGCCTAAAACGTCCCCTCATCCTAAGCCATTGTCGTACCCGAAACTGGACCCTACCCCATACACGTTCCCTAACCCTACTCCTAACCCTTACCCTAACATGTCACATACTCCTAAGCCGTCCACTAACACGTACCCTAATACGAATTCCTACACTAACAGTACCCCGTAGTCTAACAGTACCCTGCACCTAACACATTGTCGGACCCTAACCTGTCCCCTAAACCGAGCCCGATCCCTAACCCTAACCCGTCCCCTAAGCCGAAACCCTCCACTAACAAACACTTACCCTCACCATAATCCGTTTTTGTACCCTAATGCTAACCCTAGTCCTTACCCTAACCAATAGACTTCATACTACCCTAGCCCAAATCCCTTGTTGGACCCTAAAGTGTCCACTGAACCGTCCCTGTTCCCTAATCCTAAGCAGAACCCTCAACCTTACGCTAACCCAGACACGAACACTCATCTGTACCCTAACACGGACCCATTCCCGTACCCGTACCCTAACAAGTACTCGAAGCCTACCTCGTTGTCGTACCCGGACCTGTTCCTGAACCCTAAACCCACCCAGAAGCCCTTCCCCTAACTCGTACCCAAACCGTACCCTCATCCTAATCTGTACACTAACCCGTACCCTAACACATTCACTAACCTGGACCCTGATCCTTGAACTACTCCTCACCTGTACCCTAACAAACACTGACCCGTTGTCGGACCCGGACCTGGACCCGAAACCATCTCTCTTCCCTAAGCAGAACCCTTCACCGACCGTACCCTCACCCTCACCCTCACCGTCACACTAAGCCTTCTCCGTACCCTGGACCGTAAGCCTGTCCCGTTGTCGTGCCCTACCCTGCACCCTCCACAGTGCCCGTTCCCAATCCTAAGGCGTCCCGTGACAGGTCCGCGAACCCTCCACCTGGGTCGCGCCCGGACCTGCACCCTCCACAGTCCCCGTCCCCTGACAGACACGTCCTCGAACCCTCCACCTGGGTCGCGCCCTCACCGGCACCCTCCACAGTCCCCGAACCTCAGCCGTCCCCAGACGGGTGTTCTAACCCTACACTTCTGTCGCGCCCTCACCGGCACCCTCCACAGTCCCCGTCCCCTGACAGACACCTCCTCGAACCCTCCAGCTCGGTCGCGCCCTGACCGGCACCCTCCACAGTCCCCGTCCCCTGACAGACACCTCCTCGAACCCTCCACCTGGGTCGCGCCCTCACCGGCACCCTCCACAGTCCCCTGACAGACACGTCCTCTCACCCTGCAGCTCTGTCGCGCCCTCACCGGCACCCTCCACAGTCCCCGTCCCCTGACACGTCCTCTCACCCTCCAGCTCTCTCGCGCCCTGACCTGCACCCTCCACAGTCCCCCGACAGACAGGTCCTCGAACCCTGCAGCTCTGTCGCGCCCTCACCTGCACCCTCCACAGTCCCCGTCCCCTGACACGTCCTCTCACCCTCCAGCTCTGTCGTGCTCTCACCTGCACCCTCCACAGTCCCCGTCCCCTGACAGACACGTCCTCTCACCCTGCAGCTCTGTCGCGCCCTCACCTGCACCCTCCACAGTCCCCGTCCCCTATCCTAAGGCGTCCCGTGCCAGGTCCTCGAACCCTGCAGCTCTGTCGCGCCCTCACCTGCACCCTCCACAGTCCCCGTCCCCTGACACGTCCTCTCACCCTCCAGCTCTGTCGCGCCCTGACCTGCACCCTCCACAGTCCCCCTCTGTCGTGCCCTGACCTGGACCCTAAAGCGTCCCCGTTCCCTCACCCTCACCCTCACCCTCACCCTAGCCCACACACTTACCCGAAGCCTTACGGTAACCCGTCCAGGAATCCGAACACGTACGCTAACGACACTCACCCGTCCTGGTTTTTCCAGGCTCTTGTTACTACTTGCCAAATTGCAAAGCAACCATTTCTCCCCACTATTCTAATATCCATTTAGGCAGGTATTCGAAGAAGGAGAGTTTGTTTGGGTGCGTGTGTTTGAATGCATGAAAAGTAGACCGAGAAGTCCCTTCGTGGGATTCAGATTGACTCCATGTAAGTCAGTCTGGTGTCCAGGAGCCAAGGTCCCATCGTAGCAAACGGCTGCTTCAGTGTGTGAGTGTAGGCCTGTGGCTCTTCGAAAAGGGAGAGTGGGCATAGAGTCCCTCAGGTGGCTCTCATATGCTTGACTTCTCCTGTGAGTTCCTAATGTGGAGCAATTGATCAAGGCAATGCTTCCTTCCTTCCTACAGAGAATTCTGTAGTTCTCTTCCTCGACGACCAGAAAATCAGAAAACCCTTTCTGTTTCCAAGCAGATTCTGTGTGCAAAGTGCTCTGGGATCCAGCCTAGGACCTACCTGTACATAGAGATTCACGTCTGCACTGCTGCACAGGTAAGGGAAATCGCCTCCTGCTTTCAGGCGAGCCCTCCGGGCATTAGGATACAGTTTGGACATTTCTTCTGTAGCTTCAGTTGCAAGTGCACTCTGGTCAAACACCTGGAAGAGAACACGAGGCCCAAAGTGTTATTGCAATGTGTTCTTTGCATGTTCAGCAAAGGGCCGCCCCCCCGCCCAAACCTTACGCTAACCCCTACTCTCATCCTATCCCGTACACTAACACTAAGCCGTCCCCTAACAAACAAACACGTCCCCTAACCCGTTGTCATACCCTGAGCTGTACCCTCAACCCTACCCGAACCCGTAACCTAAAACGCAACGTAAGCCTAACCCATTGTCGTACCCAAAACTGGACCCTACACCATACCCGTCCCCTTACCCGAACCCGTAACCTAACCCTAAGCAGAACCCTTCCCCTAATCCTAATTCATACACTAACACTAACATGTACCCAACAGTACCCTAAAGCAAGCCTGATCCCGAACCTGTACCCTAATACGTCCCCTAACTGTAACCCTTCCCCTTCCCCGAACCATCCCCTACTCCTAACCCGTACACTCACAGTAACCCATCCCCTAACCCTTCCCCGAACTTGGATCCTAATCTGTACCTTCCACCGTACCCATGCCCTAACCCACACACTAACAAACACTAACCCGTAGCCTAAAACGTCCCCTCATCCTAAGCCATTGTCGTACCCGAAACTGGACCCTACCCCATACACGTTCCCTAACCCTACTCCTAACCCTTACCCTAACATGTCACATACTCCTAAGCCGTCCACTAACACGTACCCTAATACGAATTCCTACACTAACAGTACCCCGTAGTCTAACAGTACCCTGCACCTAACACATTGTCGGACCCTAACCTGTCCCCTAAACCGAGCCCGATCCCTAACCCTAACCCGTCCCCTAAGCCGAAACCCTCCACTAACAAACACTTACCCTCACCATAATCCGTTTTTGTACCCTAATGCTAACCCTAGTCCTTACCCTAACCAATAGACTTCATACTACCCTAGCCCAAATCCCTTGTTGGACCCTAAAGTGTCCACTGAACCGTCCCTGTTCCCTAATCCTAAGCAGAACCCTCAACCTTACGCTAACCCAGACACGAACACTCATCTGTACCCTAACACGGACCCATTCCCGTACCCGTACCCTAACAAGTACTCGAAGCCTACCTCGTTGTCGTACCCGGACCTGTTCCTGAACCCTAAACCCACCCAGAAGCCCTTCCCCTAACTCGTACCCAAACCGTACCCTCATCCTAATCTGTACACTAACCCGTACCCTAACACATTCACTAACCTGGACCCTGATCCTTGAACTACTCCTCACCTGTACCCTAACAAACACTGACCCGTTGTCGGACCCGGACCTGGACCCGAAACCATCTCTCTTCCCTAAGCAGAACCCTTCACCGACCGTACCCTCACCCTCACCCTCACCGTCACACTAAGCCTTCTCCGTACCCTGGACCGTAAGCCTGTCCCGTTGTCGTGCCCTACCCTGCACCCTCCACAGTGCCCGTTCCCAATCCTAAGGCGTCCCGTGACAGGTCCGCGAACCCTCCACCTGGGTCGCGCCCGGACCTGCACCCTCCACAGTCCCCGTCCCCTGACAGACACGTCCTCGAACCCTCCACCTGGGTCGCGCCCTCACCGGCACCCTCCACAGTCCCCGAACCTCAGCCGTCCCCAGACGGGTGTTCTAACCCTACACTTCTGTCGCGCCCTCACCGGCACCCTCCACAGTCCCCGTCCCCTGACAGACACCTCCTCGAACCCTCCAGCTCGGTCGCGCCCTGACCGGCACCCTCCACAGTCCCCGTCCCCTGACAGACACCTCCTCGAACCCTCCACCTGGGTCGCGCCCTCACCGGCACCCTCCACAGTCCCCTGACAGACACGTCCTCTCACCCTGCAGCTCTGTCGCGCCCTCACCGGCACCCTCCACAGTCCCCGTCCCCTGACACGTCCTCTCACCCTCCAGCTCTGTCGCGCCCTGACCTGCACCCTCCACAGTCCCCCGACAGACAGGTCCTCGAACCCTGCAGCTCTGTCGCGCCCTCACCTGCACCCTCCACAGTCCCCGTCCCCTGACACGTCCTCTCACCCTCCAGCTCTGTCGTGCTCTCACCTGCACCCTCCACAGTCCCCGTCCCCTGACAGACACGTCCTCTCACCCTGCAGCTCTGTCGCGCCCTCACCTGCACCCTCCACAGTCCCCGTCCCCTATCCTAAGGCGTCCCGTGCCAGGTCCTCGAACCCTGCAGCTCTGTCGCGCCCTCACCTGCACCCTCCACAGTCCCCGTCCCCTGACACGTCCTCTCACCCTCCAGCTCTGTCGCGCCCTGACCTGCACCCTCCACAGTCCCCCTCTGTCGTGCCCTGACCTGGACCCTAAAGCGTCCCCGTTCCCTCACCCTCACCCTCACCCTCACCCTAGCCCACACACTTACCCGAAGCCTTACGGTAACCCGTCCAGGAATCCGAACACGTACGCTAACGACACTCACCCGTCCTGGTTTTTCCAGGCTCTTGTTACTACTTGCCAAATTGCAAAGCAACCATTTCTCCCCACTATTCTAATATCCATTTAGGCAGGTATTCGAAGAAGGAGAGTTTGTTTGGGTGCGTGTGTTTGAATGCATGAAAAGTAGACCGAGAAGTCCCTTCGTGGGATTCAGATTGACTCCATGTAAGTCAGTCTGGTGTCCAGGAGCCAAGGTCCCATCGTAGCAAACGGCTGCTTCAGTGTGTGAGTGTAGGCCTGTGGCTCTTCGAAAAGGGAGAGTGGGCATAGAGTCCCTCAGGTGGCTCTCATATGCTTGACTTCTCCTGTGAGTTCCTAATGTGGAGCAATTGATCAAGGCAATGCTTCCTTCCTTCCTACAGAGAATTCTGTAGTTCTCTTCCTCGACGACCAGAAAATCAGAAAACCCTTTCTGTTTCCAAGCAGATTCTGTGTGCAAAGTGCTCTGGGATCCAGCCTAGGACCTACCTGTACATAGAGATTCACGTCTGCACTGCTGCACAGGTAAGGGAAATCGCCTCCTGCTTTCAGGCGAGCCCTCCGGGCATTAGGATACAGTTTGGACATTTCTTCTGTAGCTTCAGTTGCAAGTGCACTCTGGTCAAACACCTGGAAGAGAACACGAGGCCCAAAGTGTTATTGCAATGTGTTCTTTGCATGTTCAGCAAAGGGCCGCCCCCCCGCCCAAACCTTACGCTAACCCCTACTCTCATCCTATCCCGTACACTAACACTAAGCCGTCCCCTAACAAACAAACACGTCCCCTAACCCGTTGTCATACCCTGAGCTGTACCCTCAACCCTACCCGAACCCGTAACCTAAAACGCAACGTAAGCCTAACCCATTGTCGTACCCAAAACTGGACCCTACACCATACCCGTCCCCTTACCCGAACCCGTAACCTAACCCTAAGCAGAACCCTTCCCCTAATCCTAATTCATACACTAACACTAACATGTACCCAACAGTACCCTAAAGCAAGCCTGATCCCGAACCTGTACCCTAATACGTCCCCTAACTGTAACCCTTCCCCTTCCCCGAACCATCCCCTACTCCTAACCCGTACACTCACACTAACCCATCCCCTAACCCTTCCCCGAACTTGGATCCTAATCTGTACCTTCCACCGTACCCATGCCCTAACCCACACACTAACAAACACTAACCCGTAGCCTAAAACGTCCCCTCATCCTAAGCCATTGTCGTACCCGAAACTGGACCCTACCCCATACACGTTCCCTAACCCTACTCCTAACCCTTACCCTAACATGTCACATACTCCTAAGCCGTCCACTAACACGTACCCTAATACGAATTCCTACACTAACAGTACCCCGTAGTCTAACAGTACCCTGCACCTAACACATTGTCGGACCCTAACCTGTCCCCTAAACCGAGCCCGATCCCTAACCCTAACCCGTCCCCTAAGCCGAAACCCTCCACTAACAAACACTTACCCTCACCATAATCCGTTTTTGTACCCTAATGCTAACCCTAGTCCTTACCCTAACCAATAGACTTCATACTACCCTAGCCCAAATCCCTTGTTGGACCCTAAAGTGTCCACTGAACCGTCCCTGTTCCCTAATCCTAAGCAGAACCCTCAACCTTACGCTAACCCAGACACGAACACTCATCTGTACCCTAACACGGACCCATTCCCGTACCCGTACCCTAACAAGTACTCGAAGCCTACCTCGTTGTCGTACCCGGACCTGTTCCTGAACCCTAAACCCACCCAGAAGCCCTTCCCCTAACTCGTACCCAAACCGTACCCTCATCCTAATCTGTACACTAACCCGTACCCTAACACATTCACTAACCTGGACCCTGATCCTTGAACTACTCCTCACCTGTACCCTAACAAACACTGACCCGTTGTCGGACCCGGACCTGGACCCGAAACCATCTCTCTTCCCTAAGCAGAACCCTTCACCGACCGTACCCTCACCCTCACCCTCACCGTCACACTAAGCCTTCTCCGTACCCTGGACCGTAAGCCTGTCCCGTTGTCGTGCCCTACCCTGCACCCTCCACAGTGCCCGTTCCCAATCCTAAGGCGTCCCGTGACAGGTCCGCGAACCCTCCACCTGGGTCGCGCCCGGACCTGCACCCTCCACAGTCCCCGTCCCCTGACAGACACGTCCTCGAACCCTCCACCTGGGTCGCGCCCTCACCGGCACCCTCCACAGTCCCCGAACCTCAGCCGTCCCCAGACGGGTGTTCTAACCCTACACTTCTGTCGCGCCCTCACCGGCACCCTCCACAGTCCCCGTCCCCTGACAGACACCTCCTCGAACCCTCCAGCTCGGTCGCGCCCTGACCGGCACCCTCCACAGTCCCCGTCCCCTGACAGACACCTCCTCGAACCCTCCACCTGGGTCGCGCCCTCACCGGCACCCTCCACAGTCCCCTGACAGACACGTCCTCTCACCCTGCAGCTCTGTCGCGCCCTCACCGGCACCCTCCACAGTCCCCGTCCCCTGACACGTCCTCTCACCCTCCAGCTCTCTCGCGCCCTGACCTGCACCCTCCACAGTCCCCCGACAGACAGGTCCTCGAACCCTGCAGCTCTGTCGCGCCCTCACCTGCACCCTCCACAGTCCCCGTCCCCTGACACGTCCTCTCACCCTCCAGCTCTGTCGTGCTCTCACCTGCACCCTCCACAGTCCCCGTCCCCTGACAGACACGTCCTCTCACCCTGCAGCTCTGTCGCGCCCTCACCTGCACCCTCCACAGTCCCCGTCCCCTATCCTAAGGCGTCCCGTGCCAGGTCCTCGAACCCTGCAGCTCTGTCGCGCCCTCACCTGCACCCTCCACAGTCCCCGTCCCCTGACACGTCCTCTCACCCTCCAGCTCTGTCGCGCCCTGACCTGCACCCTCCACAGTCCCCCTCTGTCGTGCCCTGACCTGGACCCTAAAGCGTCCCCGTTCCCTCACCCTCACCCTCACCCTCACCCTAGCCCACACACTTACCCGAAGCCTTACGGTAACCCGTCCAGGAATCCGAACACGTACGCTAACGACACTCACCCGTCCTGGTTTTTCCAGGCTCTTGTTACTACTTGCCAAATTGCAAAGCAACCATTTCTCCCCACTATTCTAATATCCATTTAGGCAGGTATTCGAAGAAGGAGAGTTTGTTTGGGTGCGTGTGTTTGAATGCATGAAAAGTAGACCGAGAAGTCCCTTCGTGGGATTCAGATTGACTCCATGTAAGTCAGTCTGGTGTCCAGGAGCCAAGGTCCCATCGTAGCAAACGGCTGCTTCAGTGTGTGAGTGTAGGCCTGTGGCTCTTCGAAAAGGGAGAGTGGGCATAGAGTCCCTCAGGTGGCTCTCATATGCTTGACTTCTCCTGTGAGTTCCTAATGTGGAGCAATTGATCAAGGCAATGCTTCCTTCCTTCCTACAGAGAATTCTGTAGTTCTCTTCCTCGACGACCAGAAAATCAGAAAACCCTTTCTGTTTCCAAGCAGATTCTGTGTGCAAAGTGCTCTGGGATCCAGCCTAGGACCTACCTGTACATAGAGATTCACGTCTGCACTGCTGCACAGGTAAGGGAAATCGCCTCCTGCTTTCAGGCGAGCCCTCCGGGCATTAGGATACAGTTTGGACATTTCTTCTGTAGCTTCAGTTGCAAGTGCACTCTGGTCAAACACCTGGAAGAGAACACGAGGCCCAAAGTGTTATTGCAATGTGTTCTTTGCATGTTCAGCAAAGGGCCGCCCCCCCGCCCAAACCTTACGCTAACCCCTACTCTCATCCTATCCCGTACACTAACACTAAGCCGTCCCCTAACAAACAAACACGTCCCCTAACCCGTTGTCATACCCTGAGCTGTACCCTCAACCCTACCCGAACCCGTAACCTAAAACGCAACGTAAGCCTAACCCATTGTCGTACCCAAAACTGGACCCTACACCATACCCGTCCCCTTACCCGAACCCGTAACCTAACCCTAAGCAGAACCCTTCCCCTAATCCTAATTCATACACTAACACTAACATGTACCCAACAGTACCCTAAAGCAAGCCTGATCCCGAACCTGTACCCTAATACGTCCCCTAACTGTAACCCTTCCCCTTCCCCGAACCATCCCCTACTCCTAACCCGTACACTCACACTAACCCATCCCCTAACCCTTCCCCGAACTTGGATCCTAATCTGTACCTTCCACCGTACCCATGCCCTAACCCACACACTAACAAACACTAACCCGTAGCCTAAAACGTCCCCTCATCCTAAGCCATTGTCGTACCCGAAACTGGACCCTACCCCATACACGTTCCCTAACCCTACTCCTAACCCTTACCCTAACATGTCACATACTCCTAAGCCGTCCACTAACACGTACCCTAATACGAATTCCTACACTAACAGTACCCCGTAGTCTAACAGTACCCTGCACCTAACACATTGTCGGACCCTAACCTGTCCCCTAAACCGAGCCCGATCCCTAACCCTAACCCGTCCCCTAAGCCGAAACCCTCCACTAACAAACACTTACCCTCACCATAATCCGTTTTTGTACCCTAATGCTAACCCTAGTCCTTACCCTAACCAATAGACTTCATACTACCCTAGCCCAAATCCCTTGTTGGACCCTAAAGTGTCCACTGAACCGTCCCTGTTCCCTAATCCTAAGCAGAACCCTCAACCTTACGCTAACCCAGACACGAACACTCATCTGTACCCTAACACGGACCCATTCCCGTACCCGTACCCTAACAAGTACTCGAAGCCTACCTCGTTGTCGTACCCGGACCTGTTCCTGAACCCTAAACCCACCCAGAAGCCCTTCCCCTAACTCGTACCCAAACCGTACCCTCATCCTAATCTGTACACTAACCCGTACCCTAACACATTCACTAACCTGGACCCTGATCCTTGAACTACTCCTCACCTGTACCCTAACAAACACTGACCCGTTGTCGGACCCGGACCTGGACCCGAAACCATCTCTCTTCCCTAAGCAGAACCCTTCACCGACCGTACCCTCACCCTCACCCTCACCGTCACACTAAGCCTTCTCCGTACCCTGGACCGTAAGCCTGTCCCGTTGTCGTGCCCTACCCTGCACCCTCCACAGTGCCCGTTCCCAATCCTAAGGCGTCCCGTGACAGGTCCGCGAACCCTCCACCTGGGTCGCGCCCGGACCTGCACCCTCCACAGTCCCCGTCCCCTGACAGACACGTCCTCGAACCCTCCACCTGGGTCGCGCCCTCACCGGCACCCTCCACAGTCCCCGAACCTCAGCCGTCCCCAGACGGGTGTTCTAACCCTACACTTCTGTCGCGCCCTCACCGGCACCCTCCACAGTCCCCGTCCCCTGACAGACACCTCCTCGAACCCTCCAGCTCGGTCGCGCCCTGACCGGCACCCTCCACAGTCCCCATACACGTCCTCTAACACGTCTAACACGTCCTATAACCGAAGAAGACATAGTTGAAAGACACAGGCAGGCAAATGTGCATTTCAGCAGTGTTACAATAACCAAGACATGGAAGCAACCCAAAAGTCCATCAACAGGTGAGTGGATAAAGAAAAACTGGTCCACGTACAGATGGA